>NW_018020650.1:347696-479487 GCF_002006095.1 Pseudomyrmex gracilis
ACTTTTGATTGAGCGGTGTGCAAACGAAAAATCGAAGTGTGCCAAACTGTGCAAACAATGTGCAAACGATTGACATAAAAAAAGTTTTTTTTTTTTAATGTTGGGGGGCCAACTTCACGTGGGTCGAGAAAGCGGCGGCGGCGCCGAGAGAACGCGACAATCTCCGCTTTCGTTCTCGCGCGTGTCGCCTCGCGGCACGCGTTTGACATCTCATACGAACGACTCTGTCATGCTCAATGAATTCATATACAAGTAGACCAGATCGAAAATTACAAGCTGTCGTGCCTGTCTGTCGCACTCAATTAATTTGTATACACGCCTGCGCGTCTTAATTCTGGGTTACATGTTGCCGGTTGACGTAGAATGTTTTTTTTTTTTTAACTTTTGCGTTATTCGTCGAGATGGAATTATTGTATTTTAAATCTATAAATTTATTTTGTTTATAAATTTATTTTTAATAATCGCGGGATCCTTGAACTTTGACTGTAATATTTGGCGAAATATTTGAAGAAGATTAATTATATCGAAAATAGATTTGAAAGAGAAATTTTACAATATAAACGAATGTATATATATATATAAATCTGAATTTATGTTCAGACGGTATGATTAACATCATCATTAGGAGACGCGTTAGAATGTTTACGAACTTACATTAATATCAAGTGGTCCATCTTGATTCTTCTTTGTGCGATGTTCCCGCAGTCGGCGGCAAGTAATTAGAAATTGAGCCTAATTAGACCGGTAGAACCTGTGACTTATGGAAAAAATGGGCAGCGCGCGTCGGTAGGAGTTATTATGACGGTTATTAGTTCGGCGTGGGTTTAATTTATGAAAGCCATTAAAAAGCGAACGCCTGATTAAAACCTACGACCGATACCGCGGTATCTTACGGGCGCCGCCTCCTATTGCGCGAACGCAAAATATCTTCAGAGATTATTGAAAGAAGTCCATCTTCACGTCTTAGTGAATGCGAACTGTGATGAAAAACAATGGAAAGGATGAACGCGGTGCGAGCGAATTTAATTTTGAACAATCGACACTTTCGATCTGCAAAGATAAAGTGTTCTCGCCTGTATATAACGTCAAACTTTTATCGACAGATTCTTGTGTTGGTGTTAAACTTTATATTGTAAAAAATTGTAATTTTCGCTCGATAAACGTTGAAGAACTCAAAACTCCTACAAAGAGGAGAAAACTAAGCAAGATGTACGTTATTGCGAAAATTTCCGCGAGAAAGGTGGAACACTTTATATCTTACATCTCGTAATGGCAAATATTTATCATTCCCAAACGCGCGAAAGATCCGACCGGGATCTCCGAGCGGAACGCGAGCGAAATGACAAGGTGAGGCTCGCAACGACCCGGGTTTTTACGGCGACGACGATAGAGAAGAGGCGAGGTGGATGAGAATTGATGCCGCGCGGGAGATATATCGTCGTGAGAAAAGTTCGGTGTCTCAGTACCGAGTGAGTGCGTTGCGGTGCTTATTAAACGAGACGCCGAGAGACGAGAAGAAGAGACTTTTGCGGTTTTTTTTGTGCGCGCGGTCTCGAACGCCTGTGTATCGAAAATGGCGTTGTTGACGCCCCGATGCCGCGCGGGCGGCAGCGAGAACCTATCCGAGGAGCTGGCGAACGAGGATGAGGGAACGAACGGGGCCAATTTCGAGCCCCTGAGCGACTCCTGCGGCGAGAGCGACATGGAGGGTCTCGATCTCTCTCTGTTCGAGCCGCAGGTCGACGCCGCTTCCTGGTGCGACAGCCGCATCCACGCTGGAACCCTCCACATTCTGACTCATTACTGCGGTAAGCTGCGCCCTGCACGATACACATGTCTTTTCTATTTATTTTTTTATTTTTTTTTTTTCAACAGTCTCGACAACGCGAACTGACGGTTCGTGAACGATTACGGCTCCCATAAACGAAGGAGATTCTCTTCCGGTCTTAGACCCTGGTTCGCGTTAAGAATTGCCGTTCCACGCTCGCACGCGTCGTCGTTTTTACGTTTTATCTCATTTGACACAAAATTACTCGTAAATGCGCAACACGGCGGTTTCTCACGAATCGCCGCGCGCACGTTCAAGCGAGAATCATCGATCCTCCGCAAGACTGACTCGCGGCTTCTACCAGAACCAGATCTCGGTAAACTTGTAGCGGGATTCCGGGATCCCGAGTTGAAAAATGAAAAAGAAAACGTCGCGCGTTATTACGTTCGTTCCGGTTGGAGTAACAAATGCGCGTAATCTTTTAGGATTTACGTCGGTGTGCGCGCCTCGTCGTCTTGTAAGGCTCGGGCATCGCTCGAGAACGGGCTGTATAAGACGGTCGTCATTTAAACGTGTACTTAACACGTGTCCGCTCTTCCTCTCCCGCTGTCGGTCGAGCTCGCGGATGGGCGCATTAAAGCGATATCCTGGCGCCACCATGAGTGCCCTTTAAGACGAGATCTTTGCGCCTAACTAGCGTGTGTGTGGCTCGCGCGCGACGGAAGAGCGATGCACTTGCGTCATTATTCCGTTGCCGTGGGCCAATTGCTATCCTTGGAATAATTGCCATTAACATACAATGCGACTTACGGCGCGCACGCGCGCGTGTACACAACAGATATCCTTGTCCGTGATTTACCGTGAATTTATTCTCGCGGCCAAGGCTGAGGGAGGAGAATCCGCACCGTTCACTTTCTATACGATTGCCTCTCTCGCACGATGCGAACGACAAAGCAAATGGCATCGACAACTTCTGCGAAAAATTCGTTTTTTTTTCGGAAAATTAATTGGCACGTTAAATGAAACAACATACAGTGATTAATTTTTTGCGTTTGTGGATATTTGCGATGTCGTGTCTAAAAATTCATGTACCGGACACATTTATTTCTCATCATCATCATCATCATCATCATCATCATCATCATCATCATCATCATCATCTGGGAGAAATGGAACGCGTTGGTGTGTGCGCGATTTTGCGCGCGCGCGCGCGCGTGGGCGCAAACCGCGAAATGAAGGTTGAGCTTTCTTGGTGGACTCGCTCTCGGTAGGCGACTTTACCTTGACGCCACGTCCGAGGAGTTAATTGGGTAATTTAATCGTGGCAGATCGCACCGAAGGCGAACTTTAACGCGTTATGCGGAATTATTAAGCGAGCGCCATTAACTCGTTCGAGCGCGAAAAGACATGCCTTTTTCGCGTCTGTCGGCAAAACGCGGATCGAATTATTATAATATATTCGCCCGTTGCTAATTATTGCGAGAAACACGTGCGGAATAAATACGAGAATGAAGCTTCGTTGTTATTGAATTTCTCTTTTAGCGTCAGTAAAATGATCATCCAGCGGAGTAATTCTTATCTCTCTCTTTCCGATTGAAAATTTAATTCATTAGATACAATTTCAAACTAAATTTTATATTTTTCGGTTCTAGTTTTTTAATTCGAGTAAAAGGTCTCTCGAGTAAAATCTGATAGAAAGCGCAGCTGGAAATAGCAAACAAAAATTTGCAACATGAAAAAAGCGTGCTTTTATTTAAGAAGAATTTCATTTCACCGACTTTTTCTGCGTTATCTGTACTTTAACGTGTACGTAACGCTTTTCATGGGATTCGCGTGGGTGAGGACGGCGAAATGAAACGCCCATCAAGATTTTCTCCGGATCTTCTCTCCCGTAAGGATTTCACCTTTAACGCGCGCGTCCCGATAACCACGTCTCGTAAGTATAATTGGCTAATTTAATCGGGTAAGATAATCGCGCGCGCGTCGTCGATGCGCGTCGTACAGCGCTATATGAAGATAATATCATTAACTTATCACACGCGAAAGACAGACGCGCGCGATCCCTTGTCGTCGGTCGACATCGGGATTCTCGTTCTCGCTCGAAATAAAATCCGCGTTGGCACATTTTGACATCGAAAATTCTCCGAGACTGCTTTCCCCGCGTACATATGCGAAATAATATTTACGCGCGTGCTCACACGCGTATGTACATATGTGCTTTATATATACGCGCATTTCAAATTCGCCGAGAATGCTCTTCACGCGGATTAGACGGCTGCCGACCACCGTCTGTCAAGATTTTCCGGGGGATTTTGTACGAGTTGGGAATTTTACCGCGCGGCGCGCAGCGGGTGACACGCACCTCGACGTCGTGTCATAAAGATAATTGGGTGCATAGCATTATTAACTGGCGCGCCTGTCGCGCGTCAACGTGAATGAGTGCTAAATGTTAACTCGTACTTCGCGGAGTCTACCATCGAAGTTGGAGATGAGAAATATAAGCAATGGGAGCGCGCGTGTAAAATACGCTCCCCAGCTAATAGCTTGTCATTTATAAAACGCGCGTTTTCGTGCAAATAACAGAGACCGACGACTTTTCGGGATCGTCGCGCGGATAACGACGAAAGTCTCTTGGTCGGTTCGCGAGGAATTAATGCGTTTCAGAAATCAAACAGAAAGAAACAGAGAAACGTGAAATCTTTTTATTTTTATTCGACGTATGTACGTGTAAGGAACGTAACACGTCTCTTCCCGCTATAGGTGCTTGCGTTATTCCCAATTCATCACACATACCTTAGAGGTGATTTAAGCGAGCGGCGAGAGAGGGAAAGAGAGAGATAGACAGAAAAGAACGACGCTGGGCGTTCTTTCCGGGCGTGCGCAAATTGCCGATTATTAATCTAACGACGCGTTATCTCTTCCCGTGAGCGAAGAACGGTCCGGGTGTGTGCGTGTTCGCGGCACTTAAACAGAAAATCGTCGCTCTGGGCGGCTCGTGGTATAGACGCGACGTAGAGAGGACAGGAGAGAAAAAGAGATAGAGAGAGAGAGAGACAGAGAAAGCATGTACCAAAGATAGTCTTCCTCCCAGCCGTGGGCGATCGGTGGGCGGGCGGGCGAACGGGAGGCAAGGAGGAAACTGTTACGAGATCAATTCGCGGCAGAGACCAATTAAATCGTAATCCACCGCGCGCGGATATAATGTCGGCAGAGAATCTCCGCGTGAGATAGCAATCTCTCTTTCTCTCCTCCTCGCGCAATAAATCGATGTAGGTAAATGAGTCGCGGCGCGCGGTTTCCACCGCGGGCTGTCTTCCCCGTCCCGCTTTCTTCTTCGTTCCATTACCCACTTAGACCGGCTGACTCGCGCGAGTACGCGGAGAGAAGAAGATCCACCACACGCGCTGTCTGTGCGCGCATGTCGACGTATAAACACGTCGCGAGAGCGAACTTCTTCTTTCTCTCTTCGCGGAACGACTCTCCGGGTTGCTGCGCCTTCTCTCGGGAAAGACGCAGCGAGTCGACTCGAGTCGCAAGTCTGACTCGAGGCGAGGTTGATTCTCACGTGGGAAGAACCCTCGCGCGATCTCCCTGTCGCATATTGATGCGAGATAATCGTTACCGCTTCCTACGATCTGCTCCTCGCGTTTATATCTTCTCGGGCGGGATTTATACGCGAGCTGCGGGCAAAGAGGCGGAAGACGAGTTGACGGTTGTTGTTTCGGGGAATAATGACGTAAGAAAAGTAAGCTCTCAGGCGCGAAATACATACGTCGCGAGGACGAAGAATTGTTTGGATGATCAAAAAAAAACGACGTTCCAAAACGATTTGCTCGATTTAAATCGGAGAAGAAATCCAGCGATCGGATAATTCGCTATACTTTGGGCAGAAGCGACAACTTTTGAAACGATCTTCTTTAGTCGCGGATCAAACACAATTAATTCGCGTTTAATTTCTGACGCGTGATTTCCCATGCCTCTCAAGTCGCTGACGCGACTTGATGGAATTGTGGTTTCTCGATGCGTTCGAAAACGCCGAGAGAAACGCCGAAGAAAAGGTCGTTTTGCTCGGTCGCCCGGATAAATGAGAAAACGTCGCGGCGTTCGATTGACTGCGCCAATTCCATTAGTCGAGCCATGGATGCGGGGCCGTTTCCGCGGGAAACGCGCCGGTGTATCGAGCCATTGTGCGAGAGAGAGCTCCGCATTATGCGGTATACACATCCGCGCACCGGAAAGCGCTTCTTGTTACTACTACGGTTAAGTCGGATCTGTATCCGAGATAGGAAGATCATCGGCGGATTCGCTCATGCGGACAATTAAAAATATCGACGCGATGCTTATCGCGGCCGCAATCAATCGGCCCGTTCGATTGATCGAGCGTGGCGCGATGTCCGTCTTCTATCTCGCGAGAAAGTTTTCAATGTTTCGAGGATCTCTCTTTCATTTCCGTATCGCGGCTGCGAGAATTTTTGCGATTATAATATACCGCCGGCTATTTCTCGCCGCTGTTGAAAATTGAATGAAAAGATTTGACGTGACTCTTGAGAAACATTTTTTTCCTTCGCGCTGAAATTTTTACGATATGTGTGATGCGCTTGTGGCGTTATTATGCACGGTAAAAAAAAAAAAGCTCATCTCCTTCTTTCCCCGAGTCTTCTTCGTCGAGATGACCTCGTTTACGGTTTATTAAGGATCGTAAATAAAAGTTGTCCTTTCGCAGTTGTAACGAGTTTGAGCGGAAATTGAACTACGAAAAGATAGATATTATTGGAAAGTTCACATACACGGATCAATACGGTGTATCTCGCTCTTTGAAATTATGTTTTCCCGATATCCGATACTGGGTTAACTCGTGTCCGAGATCTAACAATACATCGCTTTTATTAATTCGCCAACCTGAATAGTCTGTAGATTTGTTATTGTACACGTGGATACACAAAACACACACACATATGTCAAAACTTTCTTAAATTTGCAAGATATACTAAATTGATGATGATCGAAAAAATTGCGCCGTCAGCTTGTGTAAATAAACACGACCGGACGTGTTCAATAAATCAGGTGGCGCGGCCACCAAGAAATTCCTGCGTCCTATTATGCACGTGATTGACCTAACTTCTCATTGCTCCCGCGGTACATAGCAAAGCCCCTTCCGCTAGTCGCGCTTCGTTGTAGATGCAACGAGTTCTCTCTCTTAATGGAAGTGTCAGCCGCAGTTGCACGGATCGCGGGTATTGCGTAGTTAGAATCCGCGGTCTTTTATTTATTTAAATGCGCCATCAGTATGTGCAATCGAATATCGTGCATAAAAAAAAAAAAAAAAAAAATATCAGCATAAGAATTTGAAAACTGTCGATTTTCTTGCGGATACTTCAACTAATTATTTATTTACAGTCCTATATTACATGTCAATGGATATTATTGAACGATGAAATGTGTTCATTCTATACCTTTGTCCCAAAAAAAGGTCTAGAACATTTTATTTTATTAAACAAGAATCATTATCGCAGTGAAGCGTGCGATAATTAATTAAATTGTTATTGAGCGTGCTTTGAACATTTAAAAAATTATTTATAATGAATAGATTTTATTAGAGTATTTTTCAACTTCTTGATTGTATCAAAAATCACGTTAAAAAAAGTCGTAGATCTGGGTCGCAAGTACATTTTATAATCAATTTTGTTCGCGGCACTCTCCAGAATGGTTCCAGTTGCTAAAAAAAATTACTCTGTAAAAAAGTTTAGCTCGATCGGATAAAGGGAAGAGGAGCTTCTGAACCCTTAATTGTCTCAAACTCGATTGAAACGTGTTTTTAAAGTTTGAGACAGTCTGTCGAAATTCGTGCTCTATTTTGTAAATACAAACGAAGAGAGAGGGAGAAAGAAAGAGAGAGAGAGACGAGTTTTGAGCAAAATAGGATGGCTCGAGGAAGATATACGCTCATGGCGCGAAGTCACGCCAGAAATTAATTATACGAAATGAACGTGCGTCGCGTTCGCCGATGTCGGCTCCATTAAAACCAGGAAATTGTTCGGATTCGACGTTCCGATTACACCCGATGTTTTGACTGGCTGCTAGCAGCAACACACGATAGCAAATCACGCTTCTCGCTTTCTGCTACACCAATCGATACACTAATTGCTGGAAATAATTGACTCGTATAACGTTCGCATAAATGTCGGAACGTGTTAAAAAATTTATTCTTTCCGCAATAAATATCAATTTCTTTTTTACTTTGAATCGATGATTTCCTGTATTGAAAAAAATTATGAAGATCGTGTCTTTTGAAATTTGTATCAATATTATTTATCGTATTTGGAGCGCTTTTTACGACGATAAGCATCAGAAGTGAAAAAGCAATTTCTTCCGGCACTTGACATCAAATAATTTCCCCTCTGCGATAGAAATCGCGGTTAAGAGGCGGGAGGAGGTCCTCTTCCCCATTAAATTAACCGATTGCCAGATGTTACGCGATAATGACACCGTTTCTCATTGACGCTGCACGCGCGATCAATTTGCGGATCGTTGATGCACGCAACTAGTTCATGGCAGTGGTCGGCTCTTTGTCACGGCGCGCAATCGAAATGTCGCTCGGCGCGACATTGGTCGCTCACGTTATCACTCGCAAATTGGCCCACTTGCAATTTTATCGATACAGATCGGCTCTTTATTGCCGCCGCAACCCTATTTGCTTCTCCTACGTGCATTTCGATTTTCTGTGAGAGTTTAATGAACGATCTGCCGCGACCTGATCGAATTTAATCGATTCTTGTTTCGTCAACGCGCTCGCGCTGCGGCGAGATGTTCCGGGTATTTGCGACAATTGGGATCGACAATTAAAGAAATTGCGTCAGTTTGTCGCCGGTTCGAAAGGGCCTCGCGCGACGAAAGCGGAAGTCGGTTCGAAGTTTATTCTAACGGAGTTAGTATTCCCCGGGTTCCGGAGCACTGCGTCGCGCAAATTTCGAGCCGCTGCGCAGTCAGCGTGGAATTAAGTTTCTTGATAAGGGATCAGAGACGAGGGAAGGGGTTTCTCTCTGTATGTCGAGTCAATTCGAGTTCTGGCTGTACTTTCATTTTTACGCGAAGTAAGGAAGTTACGGAAGAGTTAACGAAAAGCTCAGACAAAGTTCGGGGAAGTTGAGCTAATATTGGTGAGAGATAATCAACCCTAAGCAGCAGTCAAACCCTGGCAGCAGTATCATATATATGTATACTTTTTATATACATATATATCACTATATAATAATATTTTATAAGAAGTACAATATTAAAACATAAACAATAGTAAATTTATTCTATATTTAAAAAAATACATTACAATATGAGGTACATAGGGGGAGTTCCCCTAGTGCCGGAAACTTAAGGTTTTTTCTTAAATAAGGAAGAAAAAGTAATATTTTATTATTTTTATTCTGTTATTCACAAGATATACACTATTAGACATCAAAATAAATCAACAAAATAATCAACATTATCAGAATAGTTAACTTAAATAAATGTTAAAATTTAATATATTATTTTGTGAGACCATTAAGTGGCACCTAATACCGGACACTTAAGAGAGTTACCGATTAACGTAACTCAGAATAGTTTGTTTCTTTCGATTTTAATGTTCTGATCTTCTTTAACTTATTTCCTAAGGTTTTTGTTTGTTCTTTAACTCTTTTTTTATTTTATTTTTCTTCAATTAATAATTTATAAGTTGATGAAGTGAGAATTTCACTTTTTTCAGATCTTTGTTTTCTTGCTTCAATCCGCTTCTTTTTAGTATCAGGTAACGGAAACAATTTGAGGATGTTTTTGTATATATTAGCAGCAGAACTTGTAGATGGCTGCACATCTAATGCCTCTTTATCTATCTCTTTAGGAACATTAAGTAATCGAGGCGTCTCCATTGTAAAAGTCAAATCTTGTTGATCTCTTATTTCTTCTAGTGGAATATTTGTCATATCAGAACCTAAATAATTAACATCTGAAAATATGTTCTTATTAAAAGGATAAATTCCAGTGCCTTTAAATCCAGACATTGCTAATCGAGCAACTTTTGTGAATGCTTCTCCAACAAGACCTGCAATGTCGTAGTCGGTTATTCGAGCTCCTGCATTTTCTCTCATCCACATATCACATCGTTCGTAATAAGCAGTTTTAAAAGGCTTCATAAATGTCCTGTCTAATGGTTGGAGCTTGTGAGTTGTGTGTGGTGGAAAACTGAGTAAGTGAAAATTATGATTCCTACAAAAATTGATGACATCCAAAGTTTTGTGACTGCAGTGGCCATCTAGAAGAATGAGCACAAAAGTCTCTTTTGATGGACAGGCAAATTTTGTAAAATGTTGTAGCCACTGTAGAAAAAACTCGCTATTCATCCAACCCTTTGGTTGAGCAACAGCTTTACTTTCTGCAGGAGCATTTATCATCAAACGTTTATTCATGTTCTGTCTTGGAAAAATAAAAAATGGAGGCACAAAATATCCATTGGCACTCATGCAAAAGAGAACGGTAATATTTTTGCCCCTTTCAGCTGACGTGAGTTTTCCAACTTGGCGTACCGACTTCGCGGCCAAGACTTTCTGCACACAGCTAACTCCCGTTTCGTCGCAATTGTATATGTTCGAAGCAGAGAAATTATATTGTTTTATGAGGTTTTCGAGATTATCAAAGAAACGTAGAACTTGTGGTTTATTAACACCCACAGCTCGCATTAAGCTTGTAGACTCAGGTTTTCTTAGCGGAAGGTCAGGATGTCTGGCCATAAAATCATAATAAAAATGTTTGCCAGCCATACCTTTTTCTGTGTTGAAGCGATGAGGAAGCTTTAATTCTACTGCCAAATTATAAGCTAGTTTTAAACATTCTTTTTTTATTAAAGACAAGCACCGATTAGTTAGATCTTTCACATGACTTACTACTTGTTCTTCATACTCTAACGGGAAAGTTTTGGTAAAATTACCTAGTTTAAACTGCAAAGAAATTTCTTGACCAGATTTTATATCTTTCATTTTATCAAACAAGGTGGTTTTTGCAATGCTATATTTTGAAGATGCTTCTCTTAGACTAATTTTTTTTTTCCAGAATGTTTTGAAGTGCAGTTTTCAACTTATTTTCATCCCACGAACCTTTCTTTTTACTATTCATGTTGCTTTTGTGTATATTTTAACTACTGAAACCAAAATAATAAACATTAATATACAGAAACACACACAAGATTAAGATTTGCACTATTCGGTAATAAAAGAAAACATTCTGTTCAAAACTAGGGGACAGCAAACGCAGTAAAAAAATTTTTTTGGTGAAAATCGGTGCATTGTATACGTAAAATATAAAGGTAATTTAAAAAATTCTTATTAAAAAATATAATAATGCAACTTAGATGTCTTTTGGCCACGAAAATTGATAACTGTAATACTTTATACGATGCACCGGCTTCTTGTCAAACGCGACAATGAAGTAATTTCTTTAGCTGTCTATACGCGTCCGGAACGAGTCGAAACGTGATCGTTGCTTGTTTTATTCCTCCTACGCTTACGCAAAATAACGACTCGATAATGTTTCAATTCTCACAGATATAGCTGTCCAGTATTAAGTGCCGTCCGGCAATAGGGGAATTCTCCCTACATAAATATTAAAATATATATAATATATTTACATATTTCATAACACAATAATAAGTATAATAAGTATAATGAAAACAAAGAAAATGATGAATTTATTTTATGTTTTAACACAATAACCGCGACACATATATACAAATATTATAAAATATTTACATATATTTATTATATACAGGGTGTCCAATTTAAATAATGCATTTTAATATCTCTTTTGTAACTCGTCATAACCAAAAATTGTTTAAACAAGTTGCATGATTTGGAGAGGGGCACACGATGAAAATACGGACTTGACTTTGAGTGAGCTTTTCAAGGTCAGATCAAAGTCACCTAAAAATTTTTAAATAAAAACCTCCATTTTTTAATTCATATTCTTGTAGCTAATTTCAAGATCTTTTCAAAACACTATAACAAAGTATTTTTTCATTAAGTACTTCTTGAATTACACATAGCACAACACATACAGGCGCGCGCTATGCGCACGCTATTATTTTTTATTTTAACGTATTGTGTCAGTGACCTCGCCAAGGTCGCGCGGTCGAGGTCAGTGACCTTACTGTAGTATGTATATAATACATATAATATAAAGGATAATATTATAAATATATAATAAATTATATGTATAATATATATTATTTAATATTATATATAATATAAATTACAGTCACGTTACTTTAGTCACGTGTTGTTTCTCTACTCTTTCCTGTCACGTGACTTTACTGTAGTCACGTTTTTAATTTTCTTACGTATATGACGAACTCAAAATCGCTTTTCTGTCATTATTTACTCTCTCGATCTTACCGATTCGATTCGACTCGACTCGACTCGACTCGACTCGACTCGACTCGATTAATCAACCAACCAATCGGCAACGCAGAAAAGAGGCAACAATAGATGCGATATATTCGATATCAAAACGCGCACTTCGCGGTCCAAATGGATTTTTTTATACAAGGAAGGATGAGACTCAAAAGGTAACAGATAAAGGGTAAATCAACTTATTATCCTAAAGCAATTAAGTTTGAGACTAAAAAAATGATGACCTTTGTTGCCTTTGACATGCTTGTGACTCAGGTCATCTTTAGACACAGGTCAAGGTTATCTTGAATTTTGTAAATATATTTTTTATTCTATCTTTATATTCTATTTTCAGCGTTACTCAGAAACAACGGTGTGTACGTAGTAGTTTCTGTGTGTTCCCGTTTATTTTTAGCATATTTATTATGCTAATAGCACGATAAGCAACGTGAGAGGCAAGAGTCCTCTAAAGGGAACAGAAACTACTACGTTTACGTCATTGTTTCTAGGTAACGTTAAAAGAAGAATATAAAAATAGAATAGAAAATGTATTTACAAAATTCAAGATGACCTGAGTCTGAAGATGTCACAAGCATGTCAAAGTCAACCAAAGTCATCATTTTTTTAGTCAAACTTAATTGCTTTAAGATAGTAAGTTGACTTAACCTTTATCTGTGTTAACTTCCGAGTTTCATAATTCAAAAAGTACTTAATAAAAAAAATACTTTGTATAGTGTCTTGCAATCAGCTACAAAAATATGAATTAAAAAATAGAGATTTTTATTTAAAAATTTTTAGATGACTTTGATCTGATCTTGAAAAGGTCACTCAAAGTCAAGTCCATATTTTCATCATGTGTCTCTCTCCAAACCATGCAACTTTTGTTTGAACAAGTTTTGTTTATGACGAGTTACGCAGAAGAGATATTAAAATGCATTATTTAAAATGGAACACCCTGTATATATGTATGTATATAAGATATACATACATATAAATATTATCGTAGTTCCTTTACTATCTCTTTTGTTTTTTATCGCTTTGTGATATAATCCCTCCCTCAATCGGTAGAACGGGATTCTTTCGTTCTCGGACTACAATAGGGTGATTTGATATCGAGTCGTTCGGAGAAAACGGATCGAAGAAAAGAAACGCAGATGATCGGAGAAAAGGTAGTCTTTTGAGAACGATAGACACCTTTTGTAAAAGAACGACTCTGGAGAGAGGCCTCTATTGGGAGAGCGACTTCTGCGGCACGGAGGCGACAGAAGATGAAATCTGTCCGGTCTGGCTCGCCTCCGTCTGGCACGGACGTAGTTTACAGACTGATGAACCGATAATTTCATTTGAAAGAGGTCTGAAGGAAATAAAACCGAGAGCCGAGAGAGTTCATTCATAAAGAAGACCGCGCGCGCGCCATTGAAGAGAGCAACGTCGGTTCCGTTATTGAGCCATTATTCTCTTGAAACAAAGAATGTTTCAAAACAAAGAAAATGTCCTGTTTGATCATCGATTTACCTTTGAATCAGAGACACATAGAAGAGACTCGAGAACTTCTTGCGTGTCTAACGTTGTCATCAGACCAGTTAATCGAGTGAAATCTCAAAAGCAAAACGTAGGAATAAAAAAAAAAATCTAATTACGACCACGCCATTTTTAAAATGTACACAAATCGCATGTAATATCGCGAAATTAGTTAAATAGTTTTGAAATATTATTGCGCATTATTCGACGCTTCAGATACTTAATCGATAACCGTAGAAAATTTCAATTCGACGCGCGATAGAGCGAGATTGAAAGATCATTGTGTCAACTGCCGATTTATGATTCGCGATTGACACGCTGATTTATGACCGGCTTTCACACGGACCTTGTGCCGCACACGATCGATCGCGCTTTATGCAAATAATGATTGAACCGACTCGGGGAAACACTTGGTAACCTCATTTTCGAGCAAGACATATAACAATTCACACGGCCGCCGCGCGTATTCATTCTCGCTCCGATATTACGTAATAATGACACCGCGTACCGCGCCGCGCTGACACCTGCCGCACATCCGTTTCGACGGGGCACGTGCTCTCCCCGTATCGGGATTATTAATTAACACAAGCGAAGAGAACGTCGTGCCGATTTGCGAGAGAGAAGCGCGGGAAATCGCGATGCGAGCACATATCGCGTGTGGGACGACGACTGCGAAGAGGAGGAGAAAGAGAGTATTTTTCTCTCCTTCTCTCTCGCTACCGAGAAAGAACAGGTCAGAGATAAGATCGCCGGTATAATGAACTATCCGAGCCCGACATGAGCCTAATGAGGACCGCAGAAATAATCTCGACCCGAGATAGAAACACGCGCGCGCTCGCGCGATACGCGGACCCTTTCGTCTTGGTTTATTCTCTCGCGACACGTCCCTGTTTTCCGGTTGCTGGGGAGAATGGAGGACTTCTCTCCTGTCATCTCTTTGTCTTTTCCCCTCAACGTTCTCGCGTCGCGAGAGCGACGATGACATTGTTACGCCGTAGACGGCACTCGTGTAACGTCACAGCAACGTAAGTTTCGTCAGATATTGCTCGTAAACGAAGTCCGAATGCAAGACCTACCTTTGTTGTTGCGCAAGTGGTGCACGACAAATTTTTACAAACGCACAGAGTTTGTGAATTTTACAGCGCGCGTCTTTTGTTTTTTTTTGACATTTCGCTCGTGTTCATCCACTTGACGTCCTCGTTTTTCTCTCGCGTTCTTATCTCTCGCAACAACGAGAGAACCGAGAGCGTTCGCTTTTTCTTCTTCCCCTCGTTCGACACTCGGTTCCCCGTGTACTCGTCATCATGCAAATGTCCCGCGCACGTGAGACCGCATGTCTCGTCCTCCCGACGAAAAAAAAAAAAGGTCGAGAGCCCGATCCTTGCTTCGATTGAAAATGAATTCGGGTTGAGAATGAGTCACACGAGCGATGAAGATGCGCGATTTCGCTGAAAGAGAGAGAGAGAGAAAGAGAGGAGAGAGGAGAGACCGGGTTTCTTAATTTATTCCAGCGAATTCATTCAATTAGTCCGCGCGCGACACGAGTGCCGTCTACTTCCTGCTCGCGACACGCGAGTGTTTCTTCTCCCTGGACGCGGTGTATCTTCCGCAAACCGGGAACGTGTCTCATTCTCTCGAGAGCCGACTAAGGAGTAGAAGAGAAGCGTCCCGCTCGCCTCGTGAGCGTCCCAGGCATCATCCCTCATCCTCTGTCTTCCTCGTGCAAATATATGACTCCGGCTTAGAGAACGTGTGCGCACTCGAGACGCGCGTGGCGAACTTACTGCCGGATATGGAATATTAAGCGTACGGGTGAGAGAGGGTCAAGTGCAAAATTAAGCGGTTTACACTTTTCGCGTCGAGCGGCTGCGCGGATAGATGTTTGCTCTGCTCTCGGAATTAAAACGTTCCCAAGGATAATGAGCAGCGCAAATAAATCGGAGAGAAAAATTTCACGGACAAACAAAAGGGGAAGATAACAACACATCGGTGCGGTGCAATAATTAACCCGCGAGGGTTTTGGTAGTTAAACTTGCGAATTTTGAATCGCCATTTGTTAATTTTTTTTTTTTTTTTTCAGTACAGCAGCGCGACAAAAATTTCTGCGCAAACGATGATTTTTTTTTCGAAATTTTTATCTGCCGCGACGTATCTGAGATCATATTCTTTTCCGTGCACGCCTTCTTTTATAAAATTCCCTGACGTATATATTAAAAAAGAACTCTGCAGAGAGAAGCGCGCGAGGGAAACGTCAAAGACGGCCGCATTCAAAATAGACGGATTGGAATAGAATACGCAGAAATTGGGATTTATTGCCGGGAGTCGAGCGAAGTCCCGCGGGAATGCCGGTGGGGTTGCATGCACACACGCGGCGCGTTTTCGTCGTGCATGCGATGGAGATGGAGAGACGCGAGGAAAGAACGACGAATGACGACGGGGTCGGTTCCTGATTCGAGAACAGACGATGACCTGAATATTTTCAATTTTATTACGACGCGAACGGGGAAAAATGGCTGATTTCCATCGCTGTGCTGTGTGAAACGCGCGCGCACGTCTATATTCGTTTTTCGATTTCTCCTGAGACCTGGCATTCGGACGTGGCCTGCCGATTTCACGAGATTGACGCGGAAATATCTGCGGCGACGGAAACAACGTAACGTGACAAAGCGAGAAAATATTGCAAAATTCGCGAAATGTCAAGTGCTCGCGGGAGGTAACGGCAAAAACTTGGAGACTTGCCAATGAGAATGATATCGTGTGACGTTGACATATGAGACTTTATAATAACACAAGCGCGACGCGAATAATCAGATTCATTTGCATAAAGATGGATTTTTAGGTAAGTTTTTTATTTCACACAGACAGAGAAAGAGAGAGAGAGAGAGAGAGATGAAATTAATTGCCGGATAAATCAATACCTGTAACAGAGGTTTCGATAGTCAGTTGATTTATGTGGTTTGTTTGCTAATGAGGCGAGGAGATTGCGTGTATTACGAAAAAACGGCGAAGTAGAAATTTACAAGCTCGCAAAATTCGGCAAAAAATAGAATCAATGTCGATAACATGTTGTTGTCGTGATGTTTCCCCGATGTAAAGTCACGAGCGAACTCGTGTCTTGTTGTTACATCGAGGCGCGAGGCACCAGAAGCGACATCGTCGTCGCTATTGATTTTACTGAGCTAGTTCATCGAACAAAAAGTTGCCAGCGGCGCGCTACGTGTAATGTCGGATCGATCTTTTACGACGACGCCATTACCATTTATCGATAGAAAAATGAATAAAAGATACCGGAGCAACGGTCGTGTATATATCCCGGCGAGTCGTATCTAACTCGGCGCCTCGTTTCGCGTCACGTATATATATATGTCGGTATATGTATAAATATTATTTCGCAATGCTCGCATTTATGGCCGCCATAAATATATTTGAATGCATTACGGCGCGAGACGTTATAACGTTACTCCTCGCGAGGACCTCGACCGGAAAAATCTCGTAGAAAGCTCTTTGCTCCACATGTCGAGCTGAGAAAATCATTCTTCGTTTCGGCGAGAGACGTCGACACGTCGACTTTGCTCTCATCCGCCGCCGTGTATACTTCTGTTTATTTACATATTTATTACAAATATGTAAGTATTTTTTATATAAAATCTTGTAATATAAAAACATTGACGAGGAGAAAAATGTATTTTTTTTTTTTCTAGGAAAGTTACATTTTTCAACAAATATTGAAAAACAACAAAATGAACATTGAAAATTTACAACGTCAAAGAGGTGCTTTTGAAGGATATTGTTTTTAGTCTTTTCGGTACACGCGTGTAGTGGCAAAAAAATTGTTTGCCGCTCGTTAAAACGGGAAATGTTCTTCTCTGCCGACTGTCTCCTGTGTCCATTTTTGATTCTATTTCTAGATGTGCAACTATGTCCTCGGTTTTGTTGGCAGGTTTTTTCTTTTGTCGTTCAGTTACCTGGTGTCTCGTGAATTTCGTTATCTTCGTCCTCGTCTTCGTCTTCTTCCCTCGATATACAGTTTGCCTCGCTAGAACTACTTCAAAGTTTGCGGAACTTCCGAGTATCCGTCGCGTCGTCGTTGTCGTCGTCGTCCTCGTCCTCCTCTTCCTCCTCTTCGTCGTTTTCATGAAAAATTCGGTACAATGTGATTCCACGCAGCAAGCTAAGAAATCGAACTCTCATGTAGGACGATCACACTATGTAAGTTATCAAACATTTTCCTGACAAATGATCGAACGATTTATTTTTTCATCGATTAACTTTGTAGTTGGGTTTTTATGGTTCGAACATCCAAACTTCGAAACTTATGACGTTGAGGCTATTTGTACTTCGATAAAGTTTAAAAAGTTAATTTAATTGTTATATAAAATATGAGAACACACAAAACTCTTCTAATGTTTCAAGAAAATTTGAGGATCCATTATCTTTGGAACAAAAAAACATTGTGTTTTGGTTGTCTCGCGTTCGACCGAGACTTGTTGATCGGCGCAATCGATCGCGCGGATCGATTGTTCGCGGACTCAAGGACGCGGGCGGGATCGATCAACTACCAAAGCGCGGCTCGGATTTCAAGTTCTAATCGTCATCGTAATCTTCAGAACAGTCGCTTGAATCGCCTCGCACGTCGGCACGGCATTGTGCATTGTGCGCCATATATACGCGGAGACTCCTCCATCGCGACTTAGCACACACGCGCGCGCGTTCATAAGAATGTCGAGGACACGCGGTGAAAAAAAAAAGCGCGTCCGAGTGACTTGAGTTTTATATGCAAAGCATCCAGCAGATTCGAGACTTGGAATATTTTAGTTTTTCAAATATTGTAAGTCCGAGAAAAATGCAACGACGCACACAGTTCGTCGGCCTGTTTATTCTATTTTAAATAGTCGCAAATATAATACACTTTTTTGCGTGACAAAAGATTTTATCGAATAAAAAAAAATTATGTCGTCGTGCTTCGTTACGTTCCCTCGCGACGAAACGTATATATCGTCGTCGGCAAGTTCGAGCGTGTCTGAAATATAGGAGAATTGATACTTGAAACTTGATGTGCTCGGCTCGCTTTCATTTTCCGCGAACAAACGGATACAGTTGAAATATCGAGCAAAGCGACAAGCGATATTTTCCGTAAGAAGATAAAGAGGAAGAGAAGTGCATCTTAACAGAATTTTCTCGAGAGGTCGGAACAAGCGAGCGAGCGAGCGAGCGCGCGCGCGTATATAGCGGAATAATTTAGCGAAGTAAATAGATTCAGAGAAGAGCAGACAAAATGACAGACCGTGAAATGTCCGTGGTAAAATAAAATCACATTCTGACGAAATTTACGTACATACCGCGCGCGAGTACGTACTACTCGCAATTAAAAGTTTCGAGAGGATTATTTAAGCAAAATCACTCGACGTAACGTACTTGTTGCACGTACCGCGAAGCGTTTCGGAATAAGCTCGACAACTGTCGACAATTCGGGCATAAATACGGACGTTGTTTCGAGTCGTTGATTGCGGGCGTTTCGTCGGAGCGTTGTACTTTTCGGAATTGGTCGAGAAAAAGAGTAATGGAAAACTAACTGCGGAGAGAAAGGAGAGAGAGAGAGAGGGAGAGAGAGCGCTCGTCGCGCGCGAACAGAACGAGCGGCGTGTTAATTCGGGCTAAAAAAAAAGAACAAAAACCAAAAAAAGACAGAAGAAGAAAGAAGTGATACGTACGAAAGTTTCGCGAGAACCGTAAAGTGCCGCGAGTGCCCGCGCTCGCAGGGCGAGCAATTTCGTTGGTTATAAAAGTAATGCGATATCTCGTGCGAGCGGAATATGTAGAGGCGGTGTCCATTATGGAAAAAGCGCGGGGAAGTAGCGAAAAATTTAGTGCCAAGGGAGACTAATCATTTAGGAACTTTTTTAGCGACGGCGCACGCGGGAATAGAAGAGGGCGGGATAGGTTGCTCTTGCTTGTGCGAAATATATTTTTCAATATATTCACGGGAAATCACGGACTCGCGCGCGCGAGCGGCAGCAGTAAAGTAAGTTGACGGCGCCATCGCGAGAGATAGCGTGCGTGGTGGCGTCGATGTTCTCTCGATTTATGTACCAGTAACTCTTCGGGCTTTTATATTCAAATAAAACGTGCCGGAAAATTTCGCGACGGCGCAGTTTCTCGTAAATCATCTGCGACGAGATCAACGAGAAATGCATATCGAGAAAAAAAATAGATCACGGAGAAACTCGTGGAGTGCTTTAACGGCTCCCGCGAGGTTTTGATTAAAAATATACTTATTGCAAGTATTTTCTTTAAAAAAAAGAAAATCAAGTAATCTCGTGCGAACGATTAAAACGGAAAATATTTTCTTCGGCAGAAAAGTGTCCGATATTTTTGATGCTTTCCTTAAAAAGAGAACGTTGTATTGTTTGTTTTATTACAAACGACTTACGTATCTTGTTATACACTTAACGTGCGGTATTAACACATCTTCCGTATCAAGCGCAGCTGCGTACGTTCGGTTGCAATTAACGCCTCTGTCTCCCGTCTAAACTGGTGTACCGCAGAATTCAACGGTATCAACGGTGGCACATCTCGTCAGCCGCATGAGCTTCTCCCGGAGACCACAGACATCTATACTTACGCCAGACCCGTTAATATCCCGTTGGTTGCGGCGTGGTACAAATTGAAGTACACCGGCACAACGTCGGGTAATTCCGAACGGTGAAAATGGCAGCCGTCAAATGGTCGTCATGTGCCGATATGACTCGCGGGTACGTCATTAAGGATTTATTACGAGCGAAGCGGCGACGATCGCGACGGTCGTAA
Source organism: Pseudomyrmex gracilis (assembly GCF_002006095.1). NCBI lineage: Eukaryota > Metazoa > Arthropoda > Insecta > Hymenoptera > Formicidae > Pseudomyrmex > Pseudomyrmex gracilis. The sequence continues at coordinate 368,205 of NW_018020650.1, forward strand.
AATTGTCAACGTTGACGCCACGTCGTTGACGTTACGTCATCGACTTCTCGCACATGGCCACTATCTCCGTGGCGGACTTCGCTCGGTTCCCCCTCGTTCGCGGTGCGCACCATGGTTCTGCTTCTCTAAGTACAAGTCGGCGTTCTTCGCGTTATTTCCCGCAAACAGTTTGTTTGCACGATGTTCGCTCAAACGTATTCGCGCGGTTTTAATCCGTGCGGTTTTACGCAAGCGGAGGAAACTATTTTAATTTAGCGAAACAGAATAATCCTGCGGTAAAATTATTATCTTGATATTACATAAAAATATTCCAAATAGTTATGCACATTAATCTTTTAGTACAGTGTATTCGGTTATATATTCTTTTATTTTACACATATACAAATATATTTTATATGTAAATTTATATAGAAATATAAATTTGTAGATATATATATTTATATATTTGTATATAAATATTTATTAATACGTATAACACACATATATATGCAAAATTATATTTACTTATATAATGTTTTATTTATATAAATAAATATTTATAAGAGAAAATAGAGAGAAATCTCCTCAAGAGATTTTGTGAATCTTTTACATGTACATATAATTATAAGATAATAAAACTTATATATATATTATATATATAGATAAAAACTTTCTCTCTTGTACATTTCGAGACTTTTTGTCATACTTGCTGCAAGCAAGTGTTCGATAATGGATGGTATAATTGTGTTCGTCAAATTACATTTCTCGGCGTGTTATAGAAATGCGAGAAGACCGGTAGAGAGAAGAGAATGGAGAGGCGCGCCATAGAGTGCCTTATAATTTTATGTCGATCATGTTCACGCGCTTTTTCTGTAATAGGCACCGTCACAGAGAGATGACTTGGCGCTATGTCTTCGAGAATGTTTTCAAGAGTTATTGCTTCACAGATAGAAGCTATCGGAAACCTGTTCCACGCAGATATTTACGATATAAATAATATCGCGCGATATTTTCTTCATTATTACACTCATTCTCGTTTTGTTCTTCGGATATTTTTAAATCGTTTCGTGATCACACGCACTCGCATCTATTCCAAATCGCGTACCCACTGCGGAGTTGAAAAACAACTCTCTTTGTTACATCCATCGCTTCGTATTTCCATTTTTTTTTTTTTTGCTCTTCTTCGCTTTCTGCATTTTCGCAAAAACAATACGTTGCCAATCGTCAGACGATACCGACCGAATCGATACGTCTCGTCGATCGACTTACGCTTCGTCTGCGCTTCGATTCGACCAGCCCCCGCGCGTTTTTGCAGCGAGCGCATTGTTTTCCCGTGAAATTATCTCGTAGCTCTCCGTTGGGGAAAGTTTTGCGTGCACTCGATATTTCGCAAAATAAAATGAACCATCGTATGTCGTGCTCGTGCACGCGTCGCGTGTTCCAAACGTGCGCGACTTACGTCGGCAATTACTCGTGCTCGAAAAATTTCTTGAATAACATCCGCGGCGGTAAATATCAGGTCGTGCACATACTCTTGTTGCTAAGCGCGTAATAAACGACGTCGACTATTTTTGTTTTATTTTGTTTTGTTTTTTTTAATGACGGAGTTTGTTCCCCGAAGCTACTCGCGAAAGACATATTTCGCTTATAACATCGGTGCGCGTTGTCGTTTCCGAGCGTGTAACGCGCTCTCCTCGCTTCCGTCGCGCGGGAATGCGTTCTGGATAATGTTGTTACGCGCCGTCCGCGCATATAAATCTTAGACGCTTACCGCGCGTTTGCCATAAATCATAGACGGAATACGGGATGTATGGCAGAACCATCACTCGAATTACAGATACGGTATGAGATAAACTTTGCGGAGAACGGGTTGTTTCAATTCTTGGCCGAGACATCAATCACACCTCTTTGCGACTTGTGTATATATACACAAGTGAAAAGTTGAAGGGTGCGACTTCCATTTCGGAGAGAACCGAATAATTTCTCTCACGGTTCGATCAATAATTTTACAAAGATGTCGATTACCGTCGTATGAGAGTAATCGATATCTTCCCTCGCGCGAAGAGGAATACGTTCGATCGTCATTCAGCGCTGACGATTTCTTCTAACTGCGGTGTCATTTTCCTTCTCACAGAGGGATAATTGACGCCCGGTCTATTATCTTTGCAAGTCACTCTCTCTCTTTCATCTTTTTTTCTTCTTCTTTCTCCCGAAGACTTCAAGTCTCTTGCAGGATGATGACACACAATAGGCGTCGTCTATATTTGCCGGGGTTATTCATGAGGGACTGTCTTTCTCTTTTTACAGAGGCCGAATGCTGCGTCGGCGAGGCCGCCAGCGAGGCATGCTGGGAACCTTGTTACTGCGTCCTCCTGCAGGACGAGCAGACCCTCACGGCTTACAGGAGCGAGGACATGGCGGTGAGTACATTTTTCCCTAAAAGCCTTTCCGATTCCGCCGGATTTATCTATCCTGAGGCTTTTTTCTTCTCGCTCTTTCACGATGTTGGGCGCGATGTTTCTCGTAAGACGCGCGGGACGGATTTACATCGCCGGAGGGGGATTTGCTTTTTGTCACAAGTTTATTTTTCACAATGCGCGCGTTTTGTTGACGCAATACGATCCCTCTACGTGCGCGTCATATAAGATGACATTGGAAATTTGTACACGATGCCAACAAAGTTTTGTGTAATTGTTATTTTTTTTTATAAATAAAAATATCTGATCCGGTATTGTTTTATAATTCGCGACGTCAAGAAGATCTTCGCGATCGTAATTTAAAGAAATGAAACTGGTATTGAATTTGTTTTCAGTATCGAGCAAAATTATTCGGGAACTTTTGGAAATTCCATCAGCGAAATTTCTGCCTGAAAACGTAGTTCCGATTTCGTAGGGGTCAAAATATACACGTTCTTGAGAACCGCTTGTTGTTTTACACGCGTGTGTTCTCAAATTGCCATGTCGGTCGGAACATGTTCGATCGCCGCCGTAAAATGCAAAGGGGCAAAGGGGCGCCGACCTCTAATTCGATTAGAAAGTTTATACTCCGATGACTGACATAAACGCGAACGCGCGCTTTTGAAGACTCGGAACTTCTGTAACCGCGACCAACGTTACGGATTATTCGGGATCTCTGATGTGTGTAATACGCGCGCACGTGAAGCGTGTGTGCGCGCGCGCGCATCGTACTTCGGAAGTTGTGTGAAGTTCGTTCAGGGAAAAAAAAAACCGATTACGATGTTGCAACGATTTGCGCTGCTTCCCAGGCGCTCGGTGTGTTCCGTTGGATATTTATAGACACAACGACGCGACGTGCAGTGTCGCGTGTACGTACACTTTTTGTTAACGGAAGGGGAGAGGGGAGCATCGTGAGTTGCACGAATTCGATCCCGTAATCCTCGCGCGAATGTCCCGACGTATTTTTCGATCTGACAGTTACCGCGATTAAATTCCGTCTGCACGCGACGTCTGGCTGTTTGAAGCGTTTTAAGAAATGAAGCGAAACAAGAATCCGCTTAATACGCATAATGTATTGTTGTAACAATGTTCTCAAATATTTACGCGAGAAACTGACGCACGTGTGTATTATTCGTAAGACGACAAACGTGAGGAAACATTGTTGCTTTCGGATCCTGGCAAGGTGAACGCGTTAGAGCAGCGTAGATAGCTTCCGGTTCCTAACAACGCAAACACACAAAATCACCTGAACTGTCACGAGAACGTTAAACTTGCAAATTGCACGAGTTACAAATGACTATGTTCCCGCGCGTCTCGGAGTCAAAGAGAATTCCGCGACATTATCTCATAACAAAATATACTAAGAAGTATCGCAATTCTGTTTTTTTTTTGCTTTTTGTTTTTTTTTATGATACTAGCATATCACAGACGTACGCTACGCGCACGTTATTATTGTTTTTATTTTAACGTGTTGTGTCAGTGTACACAACACGTTAAACATCTGTCATCGCAATGACAGCATTATATACGTCTTACAAACCATATATAATACACATATGAGAGATGTCAGATATAACGCATGAAAATCACACTCGAAAAATATTGAGAGGAAGAAGAGAAAAAACAACACTAACTCATGTAACTGTACTTGAGTCACGTGTTTTTAAAAATGTGACAAAAGTAAAGTCACGTGTTGTTTTTCTTCTCTTCACTGTCACGTGATCTTTAGTTATGTGTCTTTAGTCACATTTTTAAAGACACATAACTAAAGTACAGTCACGTGACGTTTTTCCACTCTTTTTTCTTACTATTTTTTGAGTGTAATTTTCATGCGTTATTTCTGACACCTCTCATACGTGTATTATATATGGTTTGTAAGACCGTCATGCTTTGTTCTGTTTCTCTGTGTGTTGACGAGTACCTACTGTGATATTGCTCCATAAAAATCTCCTCACTTCTCAATCGCATGAATTTCGCGTATAAGAAACAAAACCGTGCCTCTTGATTTGTACAACATAAATCGAGAAACACATCCGAGAAACGTCCAATCAGCGTCGAGATAAAAATGGCAATAATCAATATCGAAAGTATCGATTGTGATTATTTACACACGCTTTTTCTGGTAGGATTGACTACCACGTTTCCAAATATACCGACCAATTGAATTTTCGATCGGGCAAGAATTCGCGAGATCGAGACTCGAGGCGTCCCGTGAAGAAGAACGGGAAGAGACGTTGAGAAAATCGAGACGTCGGAAATTTCAAGTTTTGGGATTGTTTCGCTCCCCCGGTGTCTTCCTCGTCTCGGGTACCCAATTTCTTTTTTCCTCTCTTCGCTCGAACCTTCTCTTCGCTCGGATAGTGTGAACTCCGACCATTACTTGAAGTAGCGGTATTATCTCCGCACACACCACGAGAGCTATTTTCCTCTGATTCCGGACTTTCTCGCGCGAGGTTTAAGGGAGTTTTTGCGCGATCGATATTTGCGTCGTATTTCAAATATTAACTCTCCTCTAAGTGACAACACTGTGCAACATATATACCGCGCGATAGAATTCGTTTCCGAACAGTATCGGTCGTGTGAAACTTGTGCAAAAAATCTTAGAAATACATTTGCACTTGCAGAAATGGTCTTGTTACTTTAGAAATATCGTCAGAGTGTATTTCACGAAAGAATTTGATGATAAGTCTCTTTCTTTCTACTCTTTCGAGATGCTAATACACAACAAATTGTCGACGTATAACGAAAGTCTCTAGAAAAGGGGCCCGGAGTCACAGCGGAAACGCTCAGTGGCTGTTTCGTCGTTTCGATTTCGCGGTCGCGTGCTTTTTGGCTGACATAAGTGGCAGCTATTATGTATTTAGAGTCGTCTGAGATTCCCGTAGAATTTACTTCACAGAGAGAGAGAGAGAGAGAGAGAGAGAGAGAGAGAGAGAGAGAGAGAGAGAGAGAGTGCGCGCGCTTCTCTTTTCCTCCTCGTATTTCACGTGAGAGAACTTCACGAATTTATTCCTGTGTGCAGGATCCCCCCTGCTTGTATTCAGCGATCGTTCTTAGGGCGCCTCGAGTATAGGCGTCCTCTCCTTTTCGCGAAAAGGGATTTTTCTCGGTAACGAGAGTCGACAACGATGGCTTTTCACGAGCATCATCGAGCTGCCCCCGTCTTTTCGAGCTTTCAATTCGCACGACAAATTGAATAAACCGCGTTGTTAGTAAATGTTTCAAATGTACGTTTAAAAAAATAAATAAATAACAAAAACGCGCACTTTTAAAATATATTTTCTCTCTCTCTCTCTCTCTCTCTCTCTCTCTCTCTCTCTCTTTCTCTCGCATTGCGTAGCGTCAATACAAATTGTCTGAAAACTTTCGTCTCGCTTTGTAACGATGTAATTTCGCGGAATCTTTTGCTAAACTAAAACACCGCACAATCAGCCGAGAACCAAATGAATTCGTTGAATTCATCGTAAATGGAATGCACCGGATGGCTCGCGATATGGACTGCAAGTTCTTCGTTGTCTGTCGTCGACGGCACGCTTTGGGAGCAGTTGCCCGCTTACACACACACACACATACAATCCCGGTTTGGCAGTCAAAGGTCGAGCTGAATGCACGATCGCGCGCACGTCGTTCCCGCGCGCGCACGACGACGATCCGTCGTCGGCATTATTACGCGAAACCCGCGCGCGCTGAACACACAACGACGAACTCTCTCGCCGAACTAAGTCCATTCAAAACGGACTGTCCTTCGAAGCGCGCCTGCCTTCTCAGCTCGCTCCCGGAAGCTCCTGCAAATCCCCAGAGTTAGGTCCTTAACTCTCCCCGGGGAAACTCGTGCGATACGCGATGTCGACGGCTTAGCTAATACCAATATTACGACGCGTTCACGTCGGACTCGGCAAAACTTGTTTTTGCAAATGCCGCGTTTCCGTTGTTCCCCGAGAGCAATTACGTTTGCCGAGCTTTCTTTTATTGTCGGCTTTTCACGGTTATCGACGCGATCTCTGCCTGCGAGGCGATTTATTTCCCCCGTAAATGGAACGATCGTTTCTATTGCCTCGATCGACTCTTTTTTTTTCTTTATTTTTTTTCTGGAACGAACATCGTTCCAGTTTGTAGTCGATTCGCGAAGTGTATGCATCGGCGAGGAGAGTTCTCCGTATTTAAATAAGCGACTTGATGAGAGAGAATCGATAGCAGAAGAGATCAACGTTTCCGCATAAAATAAACATGTACGTTTCGCTCGTCTCTCTCTCTTTCTCTCTCTCTCTCTCTCTCTCTCTCTCTCTATCTCTACAATCGAGCGTCTGGGACGAAATGAAACCTGTTCGTGTTGCGAAACGGACGGGGGATACGAGGAAACTCAAGCTCTCAGCGACTCGAATTATCATTCGGACGTGTTACTCGAGCTCGTGAAGATTTCGGTGGATTTCTCAACGCGGCAAGTCTGTGTGTTGCCGAAGGAACACACAGAGTTCTCTCGACGCGCGTTTCAGCGGGTGCGCGCGCGCGCGCGCGCGCAACTGCAAAACACAGAGAGACGCGGAACCCTGATTAGTACCTTCGTCGTGTACCCGGTTCCTTACTTCGAGAACTTGCTTTCTCATCTCTAGCGCGGCGCGTCCCGTCCGTCTCTCTCTCTTACCGTCCGCGTCGGGCTGTCGCCCGCGTCTCGAGACTTCATCTAGTCACTCGGAGCATCTTCTATCCCCGACTACCGGTGCCTTGTTATTACTAAATCAAGACAAGCGCGCGCTTCGACTCACTTCATTTCTGCCCCGACGCGGTCTCTTCCGCGTCTAATCGAGATATATCCAGGAGCACGATCACGCTTCGCCATTCGCCGCGAGAAGCGCCCCAGTCCGCGGGAACAAGGTTAACGTTCGAAGATTTTTTTTTCTCCCAGTCTCGGTGAATTTCTTCTCTCTTCTCGAACGTGACGGAGCTCGAGAGAGAAAGAGAGAAAGAGAACGGAAAGAAGTTTCCGAAGCTGTCGATATACTGTTAGGACTGCAAGTCATCAAAATGAAAAAGAAATTTTGAAAAAAAATATGCTAGACTAGGATGCGACAGTTGGAGCGACAAGAAAAATTTTTTAGGAAAAAAATCTTCTAACGGAGAGAATGTCGCGCTTAGTTTAGAATTTTTTTATGAAAATTACTACCAGATCTATTTTTACGTGTGTGTTAGATTTCGCACCTCTTGGCGATTATACCTCGTCGCAATTTCTTGGAGATTTTTTTTTTTTTTTTTTTTATCGCTACACGTAACGGTCTCCTCTGTTCCGGAACGCGGCGACTCGTAAAGAGCGAGATTTTGTTGCTTTGGTCCATTAGCAACGACTTTACGGTCATAAGTTGGGTACGAAGTGTGCGCCAAGTGCTCGGGCTCTTGTGCCTTCGCAACTTGCTCTGGCTATGCTCGCCGCGTAACACGAAACAACGGAGATGTAAGTAACGCGGGGTGTATAGAGAGCAGCGCAGAAGGCGGATGCAAAAGGGGAGTATTAGCTACGGTAATGTGAACGGGGAAATATCGCGCGTGCTTAATTTACCGAGTGATCCGAGTCGAGGTGCAGCGGGCCGCGCGTTGAGCAGAAAAGATCGTACGTCGATTAACGTTTCCTCGATGAAATTTAATGTTTAATTAAATTGATTGGATTTTAATTCGGGATTTCGACGTAATTCAGTTTTGTTTTGAGATTTTCAAGGTTCGAGAGAGAGAGAAAGAAAGAGAGTTAAGCGAGAATTGCATTCTGTTTTGCCGCGACTGCGCTCGAAAATGCCACAGTCTCCCGGCGACGAACTTGAATATTCTTCCGGTAAATAAGATGCGTCCGCATCTTCCTTCCCGCGACCGCAGAGAGCTTCGACGATGGCATATTATTATCGTTCGTGCGCGCGCGGTCCGATTTATGCATCGCGGTCGGACTCTCCTCGATACGCACGACCAAGCCCGAGATTCATTCCGGTGATAAATTATGCACAGGGTGTCTCGAAAGATAGCGCGCACCCTCTCTCTGTGCTTTCATCCCTCGATAATGGCTCCCTTGATGCATCCAAGGACATCTTCCTCTTGCCACCCATCATCTCACTACGACCAATCACGCATCTCTTCCCCGAAGTTTCCTAAAGTGGTCCGGTTTCCAGTTACATCCGCGTGCGTGGCTGGATGTAAATGCAAAAATCGACGCTTTCACCTCGAAAATGCGCTTCCTCGTTCAACACATTGCGTGACGAAATATCGCGTTTGCGAAATTCGAATATTGTTAATAATCTAACGTAACGAATCGTTCATCTCCGGTGTTTTTGTGTGAAAAAAAAAAATATACATATACAATATACAGGAGAGTACGTAAACACGTCGTTTTTGCGCTTCCGAGCGCGTCGGATCCACGTAATTATGTAACGTTAATTAATTAACGATGCGATCCACGTCCACCGAGCGGCGACGCTCGGTAGTGTTCTCTCGTGCGAAAATAATATGTATGTACATATATATCGTCCCCGATCCGCTTCCCCTTTTCGCTCCGGCGAGTTCTACGGATTTCGCGCGAGAGACGCGCGCGAATTCCACACTCGTCACGTACGGACACGCGAGAAAGAAAACGCAACCCCATCTATAGAATCGTTCCCCGGAGGTCAACGGAGCCGCGCTTTTGTGTATTAAGTCTCGCTTCTCTCTTCCCCCCTTTTCGCCCTTTTACTTCCTGTCCTCCCGCTTCTCGACTTCCTTTCCATCTCGTCTATGAAGCCCTCGCTCGGCTGAAAACGTGAGAGGAATGAAATGTACGCGATTAAGTACATATCGCTGTCTCCTCGGCGCAGCTTGTGCCTATTTAATTTCCTTTTACTATCGCTCACACGTGATTCACTCGCGTTTCTGTTTATTTACGCGCATTTGTCTATGAAAAGTTTAACGTCGCTCTTTTGTTTTTTTTTATTTTTTTAATTTTTTTAATTTTTTTACACTTCCAGCAGCCCGATCTAAGCGAAGCGCGTCTCGTTAATGTTTTGTAACAATATTGTAACAGGCGTCCCGCTTATATTTATATTACATGTTAAAACTGTATATTTTGTTACAAGCAAGAGATAGATTATGCAAATCGGCCCGACAGGCTTTCACAATATTAACGAAGTCTTGAGTGAATTTATAATTCTCTTCTCCTTAATGTGCGAAAGTCACGGACTTGGAAAATTAAATTTATTATCGCTTCCCTTCCCCTTCGACATATATTACCATATATATCGAGATGAATTTATAACGATCGCAGAGAGAAAGAGAGAGAGAAAGAGATGCGCGCGTCTTCCTTTTTTGTACACCTAATATTTCTTTGTCAAATCATTTGCCTCTTCTTTTCGTTTTACCCCTCGTTTGCTGTTGTATTATTAAATTTTTCCTTTGACGAATTCCGACCCCCGAGTGTGATGGCGAGTAGATTGCGATATACGCGCGGAGAACGTCGTCGCTTGACGAGCGACACTTTGATCTTCGTATTCCCGGGACATATATATATCTTGTTTTCTGTTACACACGCGATCTGATACGCGAAGCTGATCAACTAGGTATCACCGTTAGATGGATCAGAGTCCAACCCGCTCGTTTATCTTCTTCGGGGAGAAGGTTAGGATATATCGTCGGCTCATGAAGTCGAAAGTGCGTTTGTTCTCTTACACTCTCTTCCGTGTACGTTTCTTCATCGACCGGTGAGAGAAGCGCCGCCCCCGTTTGCACTCCTGTTCAACCTTTCGTGTTTTTTTTTCCTTCTTCGTGAACGAAGCTTACAAGATCCGTACGGGTATGAGGGTGGCATCTTCATAGAGGGTTTTTCTCGGGTTTCCTCGCGCAGACTACCCGAGACCTAACCCCATACGTACCTCGTAGCTCGTGAAAGGGATCCTAGGAGGATTCGGAGCTAAGGACCTTCTCGACTATCCCGCTAGATAAATCGACCTCGCCCTTTCGCATCGCCTTCCCCGTGAGCTCTCCTCTTACCTTCGGAATCACCCTCGAGAGTGGGCGGAGTCCGACGCACAAACCCGGAGAAATTCGCCGGACGCCTCGATAGCGAGAGGATGAAAGAGAGAAAGAGAGAAAGAGATAGAGAGAGAGAGAGCGAAAGGTAGAGGGAAGAGCTTGTCAGAGGAAAGGCTTGTAAATCTGGAAAGCTTGTTTAACTTCAGCCTCCCGGTAATTCTCGGACGGGGATGTCGTCTGTAATTAACGGGGGGAGGACGAAAACTCATTATAAATTGTAATTGTGGCATTACGCGATAGTGCCTGAAATATTGACCACCGTCGTCGGCTTCTGCCGCTTATTCCGCTTTTCCGAGAATAACGGCGCACGCCTTCCACCGACGTAATAGCGTAAGTGTCTCTGTCATGACACTTTATCGTCGAGACGACGTACGAGCAAGCGTTTTTTTTTTTTGTTTTGTTTTCATTGCAACGCGGCTTTTGCGCGGGATTAATTGCAATAAATTAAAACGTTTAACGATTCGCGCGTGATCGCACACCGCGGAACGAGTATATACGTCGCGAAGCTGACAACTACGTAATTCGCCGTGTAAAAGAGAGTCAAAACGGGAGACGTAAAAGCGAATAAATCTCTCTCTCTCTCTCTCTCTCTCTCTCTCTCTCTCTCTCTCTTTCTCTTTCTTTCTCTTTCGAAGTAAAGTTGCGAAGTAGATATTTCCACATGACAATATTTCACAAGATGCGCCACGGCACAAAACCTCTTTCGCAATAATCTCCGCGAAGCTTTGACATTTCATGTCGAAAGAATGAGAGAAGCGCGCGAGAGCGGAATTTATGCATGAAGGGGGATAATCTACTGATTTCGTAGCGCATGCCCCGGGAGTAAAGGATTCGTTAAAGCATTACATCGATTTAAGAGGTTTCCTAAGGAGATTTGGATCAAGCGGAGAGTCAAAAAGGAGAAGAATTTTCCTTTCGGGCACGTACGTGCGCACACACACACACGTGCATATGCACGCGCGAGAGCCTTTACTAAATTAAAGCCACGGAATCCCCACGTTTCGCATAGTAGTAGGTGTAGTTGCATATTCCGAGCACGTGTGTGTGTGTGTGCACCTCCACATAAAAATCAACCGCGTCCCGACAGGAACCCGTGTAATCTGCGAAAATCACAGATGCGCAATTTGCATGTTGTACGGGATAATTTTAGAACACACGGTAAGCGTAAAACGAAACACACACGCACACACATATAAACACGTTGCCGCATACATTATTCATACCAGGCGGGAGAGAGACGCGTGGCTTTTAACCGACTAATTTTTAACGTAATCCGTCGCGAGACGGAAATGATTAAACATTGTAGTCGCATAATTAAATCCCGTGATTAAAATCCCGATTTCTGAAGAGATCAATTAATATCGCGTAATTTGCCGAATTCGCGAGGAGCGTGAAAGAGAATTGACTCGAACATCGAATCACAATCATCAGAGCGAATGCAATTCGTTATTTGGAATTTGGTTCGTCTCGGTGTGTGCTGTTTTTATCGCTCATCGTTGATAATTCTCTCTCATTTGCGCGCTGATTAAACAAACATTTCCTGTCTCTATAATAATCACGTTAGTGTATTATTTACCGCGCGGACTGTATTATTGAGAACATTAAATTCATCCCGAAAGAGAGCGCTGCGTCCCCTCTCCCCGAATGGGATGGAAACGCCGGGCCCGCCGCCCAATAATCTCTACGGCTTAATGCCAGCGGTGTTGTACCAAAGGGAACACAGGCAGTCGCTACGAAGCTTAACTGCCAGACGCGCGCGAGAGAGGCCGCGGAAGATCAGAAGGTCGCGGTATTTCGTGGCCGGGAGATCGAGAGAGGGTGCTTTTATATATATAGACGGCTTTTATACATATATATATATATATATATATATATATATATATATATATATATATATGAAAGAGAAGGGAGAGGGGAAGAGAAACGGTAGCAATGGGGTGCATTTATATAAGGCCAGCCTCGAGCGTCGCGTCGAGCAAACGGGAGAGAGGGAAGGGGGTAAATATAAGCCGGATGGGATATTATCGAGCTGATATAGAAAGGTCGGTATTTTCTGTCGTGAGGTGAGGTATTTTCCGTCATTGTTTAGCGCGACGCGTGTCGTTGTCGTCAGAAATTGCGAAATCTCATTTCGCCCGCTTTTGTACGAGTTCGTTGACGCGAAAACACGAGCGGCACAATACGTGCGAAATAAATAAGCAATGAAATAAATTTCTTATTGCGGTATAATTTTTTTTTTCAAGAGCAATGCTGTTAAAAATTGACACGAGAAATGTCGAATATAAATCGCAATATTATTTTACGCTAAAGTTTCGATCATTTCGGGACAAACTTGTGTTCTGTCTCGGTTTGAAAACATTGCGCGCACGTGCTACTAGAGCAAAAGCGCTATAGGGAAAAAGCAACTGCCCGGTCGGGGCCAACAGCCTCTCGCTCCATTTCTTGATATTTGAAGTAGCTCTTCAGAAATTCGAAGTAGCTCGCGATACTTTTTTAACGACACTCGCTCCTCAACGGCGCTGATTTTGGTAAATGACCCGCGGCGGAGCAAGAAACCTCTTCAGTTCCCCGACTGCTACCTATATATCGAGAGAGGGAGAGAGAGAGCGCGCACGCGCGGATGACAGGAATATATTATCAATCCGCAAAAAGCGCCGTGTCAAAGCGCTTTTTATCTCCGTGTGATGTATTTTAAGTGTCTGATGTTTACGTGATAATTTAAGAAGACGAAACGGTTTATAGCTTGTTAGTGACGTGGCCGTATTTCGAGCGTTTATCGAAACATCGTCCGAAACAGAGAGAGAGAGATAAAAAGGTCGGGTTTCAATTTAGAAAAAGCAGATAATGTCAGTGGGAAAGTTGATCGCGCACATGTTGGTTTTATTTAGATAGATCTATCTTGCACAACGTGACCACTACACTCTCCACTTGTGTGAGGAGAGAATGTCGATGTGGAGAGACGCGCGCGCGTTCCTGTTATCGGTCGATACTACTCGCTTGTTTATTGGCTTTATTTAGAAAGTCGCACGAGCGAGAAATTCACCAGTTGCTCCACTTCTCCGAGCGGCAGGTGAAGTGGCTCCTCGTTAGGAATTCACGCGATTCACGCATCTCTCTCTCTCTCTTTCTCTCTCTCTTCGTCTTGCATATATTGCGTGTCCGTTTTCCTCGCAAGTTCTCTTTTCACCGAGCTTTTCGTCGCGCGAGACATGAAGCTTTCAGTAAATACATAAGCATTTCGCGGCTGACTTTTCGTTTCCAGTCCAGGAAGGTCGTTACCCTCCCTCTCTTTCTCGAAAGAAAACGCGAAGACTCGCGCACGCGCGCGCGCGAACGCGTAAGAAAAAAAAAGAAGCTCGACGATGTAAAAGCGCCGGACAAATGTGCCGTCAGAAGCACACGAGGGGGATCTTGCGGTTTACGAGCGCGTCGTTGGGCGCGCGATTTTACAATGCGCCCGTGAACACGAAGCTCGGTCGCAACCGAGTCGTCGTCGTCGTCGTCGTCGTCGTGATACGGCCGCGCTCGTTTTCATTAGGTGACGTTTTAACGTTTGCTTACGCGCTACTAAAACTACATACATACATGCAAAGCTATTAAAACCGTCGCGACTGCATGCCCGGACGCGCGGATTATTCTGGGAAGTTTGTTCGGGCGCGACTCGCCCTGCGCAGATACCGAATACATTTCGAGAGACCCGAAAACAAAACTGCGCTGAGTCGTAAACTGCGCTTTTTCCGTTTAAAATTATTTAATGTACAGTGTACGCCTCTCTCGTTATATTTCAAAAAGACTATGTAAAATACCCGAAAGAAACTTACCACCGGAAACTTTGTTTCTTCGTTATCGCCGTCAAGCGGTTCGCGAAAGTCGAAGGCTCGCGAAATCTCGAGAGACATTTTTCATCGAGGTTCGCGCTTCTTCGTCATCGCGCGGGGAATTCCCGTTATAATCGAGAAAACTTTTTCAATTAATTTACGTCAGAATTAACAGCGGAAGAATAAGAAGAACGAGGCAAACCAGCAGCGCGCGATAAACGAACGGCGGCGTGCGTGTCCGTGTTATCATCGGGGTTGGGAGACACTTTCTGGACGCGCGAATTGATTTTGACGTTACCGCTGCACAGATCGATAACCCGAGACAAGGGAGAGAGCGTACGTGCCACGTCGTAATCGGATCGGCCGAATCGAGGCGGGTCAATCGTACGGATCGAAGCGTCTCTTCGCAATCTAAGCACGTTCGTGAAAGTTAACCCGAATGAAAAGGTTTGATTGGCACGCGAGAGACAGCGTGGAAACAAGTTTATTTGTTTAATACAACGCGCGTATAACCACGAAGCAACGTGTAATATTTACGTCGCTGTGATTATCGTGTATTTTAATTTTACAAATTAGTAAAAGTAAGCTGGTTACGTGAATTACGCGCGCAAAACATATATTATTTACAAATGAAACCCAGATAATTGTATGATAATTATCTGAGAGAAACAATAAGTTTTTAATGAAATCGATTGCACTGACCGTAACGTCCGCATTCATGAGTTTCCTCGAGATTTATACGGACGAAAAAAAAAAGAAAGAAAAGATAAACACAAGTACACAATCCAGACAGATCCTCCGGCTAATCGATCTCTCTGGATCTCTCGGGGCAAAAACTGAATGCGATTAGTAATCAATTTGTATCTTTCCTTTGGACGCAGCTATTCGCCGGGACCGCCTGTATGTTCAAGTCGCACAACAAGGTTTGTTACTCTTTTTCTCTTTCTCTCTCACGCACACTCTCTCTTTACGTTTTGCTAATGCGTTGATGTCACTCCTTTTAATACATCGATGTTCTCCCGTTCCCGTTGGTGTGTGTCCCGTTGGCTGTTTGCTCTGCCTTTTACAACTCCGTGTCCCGAAATCATTCCGCATCCTTCGCAACAGTTCCTGATTAACGTTTCACGATGTTTTGCGCACAAAAGAAACGCGCACACGCTGAATTTGCATCGCAAAGTGTAACACGAGGATTAATTCTCCAAGTTCCCCATTGCCTTGATGCCTCTCTCTCTCTCTCTCTCTCTCTCTCTCCTTCCGCTGTTGTTGCGCGAGGTAAAGGACGATGTTAATTGTTCCGTTGCTTTCAAAGAAGACGAGAGATAAGACGACGTGAAAGGATAGAAGAGCCGGTACGAAAAAGAGATTTGAATTTAATTGAATTAAATCGGAGCAAAAATTCGTTCTGTAAACAAATGATTTTATGCCGTCTCTCTTCGAGCATCCGGCGGCGGAAGTTTCGCGTTTTGTTGCGACTTGTTGTACTTGTTGATTTTTTTTTTCAAACATTGCGCGAAGTAAATACACACGTCGCGATATTTTTACAATAATTGCAATGTGCTTGCACGAATAACTTTGTGTCCACATGTGTTTAAAACATATTTTTACATGTTTGTTCTTTTTTTTCTAAAAGTTGAACATTTAATTTTGCGCTGCTTTTTCGAGATGTTTTTTAGATTGTGTATTTTTTGCTGTCTCGACTACATTCTTATTTTCCGCGAAGAAGACCCGCGACTCTTCAATAACGCGATCGAAAGATGACCGGTTCGTTTCCCGTCTTTCGCGTCGTCGCGTTATATATATCCAGTTTCGTCGTGGAATCAATCGCAATTTCCTTTCCATGCACGTAGTTCTCCTTTCTGTTCCGTTCGCGAGCGCGCATCGCGTCGCAAAAGCGCGATAGCGAAGCACTTGATGGGACAACCGTGTTTATCTACGAGACGTTTGCATCATTGTTGTTGCATTGTCAATAAATAGACAAACGGTAAACAAGCGCGGCATCCGCACACGTAGTTGCGTGTATCGCAAAGCGTTTCGATACCTGTCTCACGCTTGAACCGATATTAAGTCAACGATATTGAAGTCGCTGGTCGGAATAACAAGAGATCGGGCGTGTACAGGGTACATCCGTAATAATAAATCTACAGTCGCGTGAAACGAATTGGTTCGAATTTCGAAAATGAAGAATTTTTTAAATCTTTTTAAATCTCATAAAGATATAGAAAGAATTTATATTACGTCACTAGTATATTTTTATCAGAAAGTTTTTTTTTTTGACAATTTTACTTCGGCGCCAAGTAATTTCGTTACTCGAAATACAATCATTCGAGGAAGAACGTGACCAGTTTAATTTATAGAAAAATTTATTGAATAAAACTTCTTTGACGGACTGTAAATTAAGTATATTTTCGAGAATATCGGCAAATCGTACCATATAATGAGACTACAGCGACATTAACATTCTGAACGCGTTATTAATATAAAAACATTTTCAGTTTCAATCTCGAATAGAATGTGTGTATTTTCAGTCATTTTATGTAATAAATTTTTTTATAAAAACGAAACCGGTCACGTTCTTCGACAGACTGTACATATTGGTTAAAAACATTTGAAGAGTCGCAAGAAAAGGTGTACACGTTCACGTGGACGGGATCGGTTGTGATGTACGAACAATTATGTTATATAAAACGGTCACGTGCGAATTGTTGGAAAAGAATGCGATTACTAATTGTCGCTGCCGCGGAGTTTGTCAGACGTCGGTCGACGACGCTCCTCGACGACGTTTGCTCGTACGCCATTTCTCGGGTAATTGGACACATTCGTTCGCGCGCTCCCGGGACCTGCAGCGCGGTAATTGCAGCTAACGCGTTAAACTGCAGTCGCGCGCGAGCGACCGCAGCTCGATCCTCTCCTCTTTTAATTGGTCGGTCCGAAAACGAAGTTTTGTCATCGAATTTGTACACGCCACCCGTGACACACGTCTGTCTCTCTCTCGTTCGCCGGCGAAGCGGGCGCGTAACCGGTTGACGACGTTAAATACGACCTTAATGAATTCTAATATGATTGAAATAAATAGCCGCGCTCGCGGTACCTTCTATCTGGCATTACTGATACTCTGTAATGAATACAGATGGCTTCGCTGACGTTGATCCATTGACCTGTATGGGAATTTATTGGCATTTATTCTGGAGTTAATCGAGTTGAATGTGTGTTTTCAATTATCGAGCGCACATTCTCGAATTATATTTAAATTAATTTTAATTTCATTAGAGAGAAATAAAATATAGACATTGCGTGACGCTTTTACAGAGTTCCAATATTTTTGAATATTTTTTTTATAACAGAAAAAAAACGTCACGAAGAAAGACGGGAAAGGAAATTAAGTGCGCGAAAGAGAAACTCTCTCGAAGAACGCGGAAAATAAAACGCGCGTAGTTGTGCTTATCAGATTCGAATTAATCGACTGATAATATGCATAATTGTTCCGTTCGATCGCGAGCTTCTCGTTACGTGCGCCGTGTAATCATGCCTCACTTCGATCGAGAAACCGTCTATTGGAAAGCGCGCGCGTGCATAATCCCTGAAATCTCGGTGGAGCGAGACGCGCCGCGCTCGTGCATTTCCGCAAAACTCCGCGATGTAATTATATACAGTACGCGCTGATGTTTTCTGCAAAATACATCAAAGTCAACAATGGCGAGAGCGCGTGGAGAACAAAAAAAAAAAAAAAAAAAAAAAAAACGAAAAAAGAGGCAAAAAACGGTCGTGAAGAACGAGAACCGTCGGCTCTCGGATTTCACGCGACCTCCGTGCGCGCGGTGTGTGCCGAGCTCTCTCTCCGCCCAACGAGCTTTAATTAGTGACGTCAGCCTGTCGTCGGGTCAATCTAACGATATTCCGGAGACAAACCGCCAGACGTGCTCCAGTCGTCGCCCGGCCTCCGTTTCAAATAGCTCAGATCTCTATCGCTCCGAGTCTCATTCGATTTTCGAAGAACGAGTCGTGCCGTTTCGCCGCACGAAGCTTCGGTCACAGGCCTGATGCAAATAACATAAATTCGTCTCGGCCGGCAATAATTGTAACATATTGCGCGTACAATTCGTCGATAATCGCAAATGATGCGCGCAACTGTACGCCGAGTTGTTGCCATCGTTCGATGACATCGTTAGCGACGCGTTTAATTGAGCGACGCGAATTCGTTAACCTCCCGGCGACGATGGATGTAATACGCGGTTACGTGAGTGTCTTTGGTTACAAGTGTGAAATTGAGGTCTCGTCGTGTATCAAGCAACAAAAATAAAAAAAAAAAAAACGTTTTGCCTCTTTCACATTCTTCCGTCGAAAAGTGTTTCAAAATCGTCAAATTCAATAACAGGTTTAAAATTAGGATTTAAGATCGCGTTGTTAACTGTAAATCGGAAATTTTATGCTCGGGAATTTTTTTAAGGCAAAGTGTAATAATAACACGAGGATTAAAAACGAATGAAATTTTTCTGACAGTTAAAATTTATATTTTCTTTTTTTTTTTTTTTTTAATCGTGGAAACAATTAGTTCGGTGCTCTTACTACTTTTGCGAAATAATTACGCGAGAATCGGCTAGAAGAAATAAAAATGCTCGCGAAACAAATGTTTTATGCAAAAGCACATGCGAAACTGTTTTCTTTTTTTATGCGATAAGGTATGGTCGTTTCAGCGCACCATTGCCCGTTTCGTCGAGATGATCGTCCCTGCGAGTACAAGTGCCTCCAATTAAGAAGACGATGTTTTAATGAAGTTCTCGAGGCGTACTGTTTTCATTGCTCCTTAAAAGGCTGGTTCGCGACCAGCTCCAGATATATTTATTACGATACGGCCGCGTTAGTGTCGCAATAGCTTTTGTTAATTCTTCTCGTCTCGTTATTTGTTTTGTGTGTGTATGTGTGTGTTGCGTGCGCAAATTAGCATTTTGGGAAAAAAAAAAAAAAAAAAAAAAAAAAAAAAAAAAAAAAAAAAAAAAAAAACGCGAATACAGAAATATACAAACTAAAACTGCGGCGATGATCAGAGTCACAGATCATAAAAATTTCGTAATTTAACGTCACGTCATCGTCACTTCATTTTTCACGCGTTTGTTATTTCACGGCGCAACTAGCAGAAAAAAACTATGACTTTCTTTCTGTGTTTTGATGGTTTTTAATTCGAATACACACAGCCATCTCTCTGTGATTTTCAGCACATGTTTTTTCTCGCGCTTGACTGAATGCAGCAACGTAACTTCACGCGCGCATTTTTGCCACGAATAGTCATTTTACTTGTCGATGTGGATGCTGGAACTCGGTTTGTTTGCAAGTTTTCATTAACCAAATGGAACAACGTGTTGTTTTCAAATCAAATCCCGTCCGGCACGTAATCGCTCCGGCACGGTTGTTATTCACTGAAGCGTCTCCTTCTCGACAACGAGACGACTCCAATTTAACGCCGACGGGCGGACCTTTTACTTTCAGTTGGGCGATGCGATGTTCGTCGAGCTGCCACGCGTTCGCCTGGACGGCGGCGCACGTGCTTTTCGCCAACATTGGGGATACGAGACGCGACCCCTGGCACCGCCGCCACCACTGATCGAAGAGGACGAAGCAGCCGTCGAGCCGGAAACTGTCAGCCTCCGGGAAGCGAACACCGCGTCTCCAATAGGTGAGTATCGACGGATCGATTTTATCTCGAGATTGTGTCGTGTATCATCTGAGCGAATAATTACACGCGTGGTTTTTGTTCCGTGTCAGTTTGCTGTCGTCAACAGATCGAATTTGACGTTTCACAATTTTTCAAAATAAATTTCGAACGCGCTAATTTAGAGATTAAAACATTCAAAACAGAGCAAAAGTGATAGTCGATACATTGCCTCCGGCAATTTTTATTTGTTTATTTTCTTTTTTACTTGACGTGTCAACGACAACGAAATGTGGCCAGCTACTGCTGCTATTGCGCGCGCGTATGATCGCTCGGAAAACGGAAGGAGTCAACTTAGCGAATTTAAACTACAATGGAATGTACTTAAAATTTCGTTTTATATGCGTAATCGGCTCGAGACATCGCGATCGAAATCGTTGCTTTGTGTCAGCAAAATCGCGTTAGACGCGGTGTTTAACATTGGTTGACACTTTGTCTTCGGTATAATAGCTCGCGCGCGCAAGGGAGAAAGAGAATCGTGGCTGGTCGACATTAATTGCGCTTTGTTTGAATTGTTGCTGCGACTGACAGACACTGCGCTCGGCGGTGCGTCCTTAACGAGTCGACATTGTTCAAAAGGAATCAAGTGCACTTTCCCCGCTCATGACGCGGGGCGGGGAAGGGGCTGATTCATTTCGTTTTTGCAGCAACGCGCGAAAGGGCGGGTAGAGAAAAAGCACGATTACACGGGAAATGAAAAGGAACGTTTCCGCGCACAAAAGTGTAATAAAGTTCCCTCGAACTTGAAACGCGGTGAAAAACAAACTGCGTTTCTTAACGTTTCGTTTTTAAGCTATGTACTTTAACGTTAAACAATCTCTCTGTTTTCTTTTGTATTGACTAGCTTGATAGTCAGAAGTGGCATTTGTGTCGTTATAATCTTGTGAAATATAACATTTTGATAATTAATGTACTTTGATTTTTATCAGAAGCGTGATAAAGAACTTTTAATTTTTTAAATACTGAAATACAAGAAAAAAAGGATCATTTCCTACACTTTGCTTCCGACGAGGAAATATCTTTCGTTGATATGTTGGTAGGTAAGGCAGTTTCCTACAAGAATTTTTTATATTGTCATTGCATTAGAAATAATTTGGAAATATATATATTCTATGTTTACATGAGATATTTTATTACTATAGTTAAATTTGGAAAAATTAAGAATTTTATTGTGTTTGATTTCGATTGCAATTTCTGCCTTACCGACACAACGCTGTTTCGTCTGTAAGTAAGAGCGATTTTACAATGACCAGGTGTCGATACTTTACTTCCCTTCGTAGCATACAGATGGCGAAAGAAGTAAACAGTTTATTTATAAACGCACATGTTTATAATACCTAGATCATATCATGCTTTAAAAATTATTTTTGAGTTGATACTAAAACTTCTTTTTAAATTAATTTATTTTTTACAATTCAATTGTTCTCTAGATTAATTCTAAATAAGTTTTTAAATATTTAGTATAACGTGTAAGTTATATTCAGTATATAGAAAATTATTTTAAATTTCTGTTATCAAGGTGCATTGCGAAAAAACAAGAATTCTTTTAAGTTTAAAAACTTTTTAGGGGAAATGTAAATATCAAAGACACTTTAAAGATATTGCGACGTATTTTTCGAGTCGCAAGCAGAACATTCTCTGCAATGCAGTTCCTCCTTGAAAGAACAGAAAAGTGGCTCTCGATTTTCTTTTCGCAAGATAGATGTGACCTAATTTCGGTGGAACTAGAGTAGTATTCAGTCTTTCTTCTTTGTTGTTTGACATCCTTTAAAGTCATCGTTGAGTGTTTCGCTTCCTTATTGCTCGTGGGAGTCGGGGCGATCCACTAACTATGATTACGATAATGGTCATGATCAAACAGCGCTTTTCTCCAGAGAAAATTATTACACAAAACAGTGTTGTCTTTGAACAAATTTAATTTCTCACACTCAGTGTTATGAAAAGAAAATATTTAAAGAAAACTTTTATCTCGCCATTTGTTTAACTCGGCCGTTTCTCTTTGATCTTTTTAAATGGACTTTATTCGCCATCTCGCACATTATTTCTCTTTCCCTGAGTAATATAGTCGTTTGCGTGGAAAAACAAGCCCGCACGAACGCACAATGACGATGCAGAGATGGCGATAGTATGGTTTTTTAATATAGACACACTCGGGTGACCTTCGATACCTTCGTCACGTAATGTGTCACGAACTACACCGTGTCTGCGATGGAAAAACCGCAATTTTAAAAATAGAGTATTTTTTTAACATACAGCGTCGATTTGGAAGATATTCAAAAAAAATCAAATCAACAATCTACTATTTTTTTTGCAGAAACAATTTTAAGCCTTTAGTGAGATTTCGGGAAAATGTGATTAAAATCTAAATTAATGTCGACAATGCCGGCTCGTTTTTTGTGACACAGAGAAACACGCGTAGAAAAGAAAGGGTACGCGGAGGCAAAGCCTCAGCTTAGACGGGGGTTGAGAGCCGCTCGTTGAGAGCCTTCTCTCGTCGCGATCATCATCGCCGCGGTATTGTCTGAAGCACCGGAAACGCCAGTCGCCGGAAGAACCATCCTAGCAGTCCCCGATCCGCGCACGCGGTGTCACACGGTCCCCTCCCGTCACCACGTGGGTCTTGGGCGCGTCCGACGGCTCGCTCGTTCGCATCAATGCCCGCGTGTTTCCACCCACGCAAATTAAGCGTTCACGACACAACTCGCGATCACGACACTGTTGGTTATCGTCACGTTCGGTATGTACGCGAAGCGTCGTCGAGAATTAAACAATAGCTAACGTTCGAACGGTATATAAATGCTAATGGCAATCACTCGACATCAAGCTCTTTGACGGAAAAATATTACTTTTATTTAAGTTCTGTATTTTTATATATTTTTATATTAGAAAAATGTATTATTTATATATTTTTATAAATTTAGTATTGAAAAACCGAATTGAAATGTCACAGTACTCGCCAACACACAGAGAAATGCGGAACACAGCATGGTCGTCTTACAAACCATATAATACACATATGAGAGGTGCCAGAAAGAAATGAAAATCAAATTCGAACAATAGAGAAAGGAAGAAGAGGAAAAACAACACGTGATTCACGTCACGTGACAGTACTTTAGTCACGTGTCTTTAAAAACGTGACTAAAGTAAAGTCACGTGACAAGGAGAAAAGGAAAAACAACACGTGACTGAAGTAAAGTCACGTGACTTCAGTCACGTGTTGCTTTTTCTCTTTTCTCTGTCACGTGGTGTTTTTCTCTTCTCACTGTTACTTTAGTCACGTTTGTAAAGTCACCTGACTTTAGTCACGTGTTGTTTTTCTACTTCTCCCTCTCACTATTTTTTTATTTTGATTTTCATGCGTTATTTCTGACATCTCTCATATGTGTATTATATTTGTAAGACGTATATACTAGCTGTCATTGCAGTGATAGATTGTGTTCACTGACACAAAATGTTAAAATAAAAATAATAATAGCGTGCGCGTAGCGTCCGCCTGTTTGCTATTAAATTTTAATTCAACAATTACAATTAACGCAAATCTGATATTTTGTTGTTAAACTCAAAAACAACGAAATGTAAATTTTATATTAGGTCTACCGAAAAGTTCTGTCCGTTTTTGGAATAAAACAAAATACAAATTTTTCTTACCGTCAATAAACTTTATTAAATAATATAATTGCCATTATTATTAATGATTTCTTGCCAGCGTGAGGGCAATTTGTATATCCCATTTTTGAAAAATTAACCTTTTCGCTCCGGGACTGGTCCATATATGGACCAGCAAGAAAAGCGAACGTAATAGATGTTTATAAGGTCAATTTAATGCACTAAATTTAGGAAAAAAATTGAAAAAAATCCTGGTTACTTCTTTGACCTTCAAAATTAACTTTGAAGGGGGGGGGGTAGCAGGTTAGTATTAACTTTTTCAGCTAAAATGCGAGGTCAATTTTAAAGGAAAAATCCCCGGAGCGAAAAGGTTAAGAAATATTTGTATTTTGTTTTATTCCAAAAACGGACAGAACTTTTCGGTAGACCTAATACAAATTAATTATCGCATTCTTAAAATAACTTTGGACGCTTGAACTGTCATATCGAGCCGACGATGTGTCTCTGATTGCGATATCGAAGCAACCAACTTGAATTATTCCGATTCCAATGTACGGACAGGAACACACCTCGGACTTGACTTAATTATTCGAATCGAACACGCGACGCTGTCTATCTCTACGCGAGTTTTAGCGACAGTATAAGGACGGTTCGAAGATAGACAATCGTTTTTCACGCAATTCACGGGAGGGGGGATATTACACCGAGGAAAAAAAATTGTGCTCGTGTCTGCCGTTAGTCGTCGGGAAGAGCCGTCATTAAAATGTCTTGTCGTGAGTTAAGCTCGCCTATTCGCATGCACGAAGTGTACCGAACGTGACGCATCCGATCGCAATTGACAAGCTCGAGCGAGACAGTAGCTTCTTCCTCGAAGCGTAACGATTAGAATCGTTCGGCCGGAGAAGATATTCGCAGTGACTGGTTGCGGTGTAAGTGCGGATTGTTTC
This sequence comes from Pseudomyrmex gracilis, assembly GCF_002006095.1. Taxonomy (NCBI): domain Eukaryota; kingdom Metazoa; phylum Arthropoda; class Insecta; order Hymenoptera; family Formicidae; genus Pseudomyrmex; species Pseudomyrmex gracilis. The sequence goes on from NW_018020650.1 coordinate 392,749, forward strand.
TCAGAAAGTTTGTCGCGAGCGAAACACGCGTGCGGTAACGAGCGGGAATGCTTGTTGAAAAAAATATTACAATTGTGTGTGTTACATATTCTGTGATTTCCTCATCTCTTCGCGCGATCTCCGACGAATCCGAACGACGAAATCTCTCTTTTTATCGGCGGTGAAAAGCAGGAAATCGTCGCGTCTCGCAAGAACGAACTCTCGCGACGGGACGACGCCCATAAATAATTCATATAATTAGAACCGAGACGAGACAAATCTATTCCGCGTGGAAACGCGGTTCTCGTTAACCGCGCCGCAAACGCTTTCTACTTTGCTTCGGATCGTTCGAGTTGGGCGGAATTAAGATCGCGCGTTGGCGCATCGCCTAGTTTGCGCCCGCGACCCTAATCTCGCCCATTGTTTCGCGAGGATTATTTCGCGCTCACGGCGAGATGGGTAATTGCACGTCACTGTGTCGACGCGCGCGCGTGGGAAAGCGCTAACGATTTCCACGGGTGACTTCACGCTTGCACGTCTCCCCTATCCGTCAGACATCAGATCGTTCCGATTTCGTTAGAAAAAAAGAGGATTTGAAATTTCTTTCTCGTCGCGTATCGAGCGAGTTTTTTTTTTATTCGTTCTTGCGTTTATTCGGAAGAAATAGCCGTCCAATTGTTTTCGGAATTGTTCGCGCGGTACTATCTCGCGATTATTATTTGACCGCAGCTGTGTGTTTGTTGTTTGCGTTGATTTTGCAAACACGCGGCGTGTTTCCGTTCTGATCTAATTCGGTTTTATCACGAAAACCGCACGTCCTCCGACGATTAGAAAAAACAAAGATTCTCCGCAAGGACGCGGATGGATTGTAATTTAAACGCTTGATTTCTTCGCGCGTTGCGATCGTCCGGACAAGATAGAAACGGAAATTCCTCACGCGTGTCTTGTTTCGACTTGCGTAACAAAAGTTTCAATTTTGCTCGATTGTATCTGAGTGATTTTCCTCATTCGCGAGAATACCTACGCGGAGGAAACATCGAGATTTTAGTTGTTTTTATACGTCATCTCGCTTCGATTTTGTTTCTTGATGCGCTGCGAAAATCGACGCGCCGCGCGATTTCAATCAAAACGAGCAGATTGAAATTTCATACATTTCTACGCGACTTTCGATCGTGCAAACACATCGCCCGAAGTTTTCTAAATCCAGCCCGAAATTGTCTAATTCCGACTCGAAATTGCGTTACGGAAATATTTTGATTTTCAGACTATATATATAATATATAGGAAAAGCGCATACAAAGGGGCGCGCGCGTGATGTAGCAGACGTATATTTCGTTCTCAGAAACGCGCGGTGTAATAGGTACGATACCGTTCACAATGGCACAACAGCTTTTGTTGCGCGGGTGATTTATAACAGCCGTGCATTTTGTTGGAAATAAAATTTCGCGTTTGAAATTTACCTCCTCCTTTCCCCGTTTATACGCCGCCGTGTAATATCGGGCAGTAATATTATTCGGAGAGAATTGAAACGGGGCGTTTGTCGTGAAAATTAGAAAAAAAAATCCTCGTCAACAAAAGCGCTCCGTTCGACGCTGTATCTCGAATCTGATTGTCTCGTGGAAACAAAGAAACCGATTCCGAGACGCGCAAGTAATTGCGCGCGCGAAAAATAGAAACAGAATCTCGTCTTCGTAATCTCGACCCTGAGTCGAGAACCGTCATCGTCATCGCCCCTCTTCTCGTGCCGCACACAATGATTTTGCACGAGGTGATTGGCGCGTTGTCGTCGTCGGCGGCGGCGTACTAATGCGTCGGAATCCTCCTCATCGAAAGAGTCCTCGGCGCCGGATGCGATAAAACGACTCGTCGTGTAACTCATCGTCGTGGTCGTCGTCGTCGTCGTCGTCGTCGTCGTTCGTTTCTCTCGAGCGCGCGGGCACCCGATATAAGTACGTTCACGCCGCGTTCGGACGGACGTTCGCGCCGGATAAAAAGTCGGCGAAGTGCGCGCTAGGTCACTGCTACTTTTCAGCAACCGAGCCGAGAGTGTGTGGATTCGTCGCAGTCGTCGCGATACGCGCTCGCGCACTACCTAAACGCCCGGGTCTCGACGAAGATCGGCGTCTTTTTGCGCGCCGATTTCTCTCTCGTCCCCGTCATCGCGGCGCGATTTATACGTCGAACGAGAGCCGCGCGCGCGCCTGAGGATAATTTGAGGAAGAGTGAGTGAAGAGGAGTCGAGAAAGAACACGTCTCGCGCAAAAAACAGTGCAGTGTGTTGGATGTGAACCTCTTCGTGTACCTCGTCGCGCGCTCACGCGATCTCGTGAATTGAAAGAATAGTTAGAGAGAGAGAGAGAGAGAAAGATAAAAGCGCGTTCGAATATATCGGCTTGTATTTTGAGAGATCCGATCGGTGCGTGGAAAGTGATTCGCGCAAATTTGCAGAGATTGACTGATGCCTCGTCGGACATTCGCCGTTTGGGAGTGGTTCGTTGTTTGACGATGGCGTGTCGATAAGGCGTGTTTAATTGAGGGGAAAAGAGAGAAGGTCCCACTCTCGGTCGGATCGTTACTGGTGTGCTACGGAAGTGCGTCAGTTGCAACGAAGGTGTTCCGAGATTGATTATCGCGCTCGATCGTGATCTTCTCCGATTCTCGTCGCGTCAAGATGAGTCGCAAGAAAGTGTGGAATTCCATCATACGCCGGAAAAAAAATCACCTGGACTTGAGCCCAAAATTTCAAAATCCTTTCGCGCGTAGCGTTTGTAAGTCCAACTCGCTTCTTCAAAAAAAGGAATCTTCATTATCGATTACTCGATTAAATACTCGACTTTAAATTGACAGAGATTGCAATGTTTTATATATCAAATTACCGCAATTCACAGCTCGGACAGATTTAACGTACGTTAAAAACTAAAAGTTATCGTACGTTGGAAAAAAAATGAAATAAATTTCGACATTTATTTTATGGATGAAGGTTCCTTCCAGCGAATCAGAGTTTTTCTTTCTTTTTTTTTTACGGTTCTCTTTGTTGTTCTCGCTTTATATGACAGATTTTTCGTTAGCTTCGACTGCCACGGTCTACGCTGTGTTAGCATTATTCTTGATTAACACGCTTCGCTCATCGCTTCAATAACAGTCCCGTAGCTTCGTTACGAGTTACGCGGAACATCGGGGCGTGGGAATTCAGGGTCTTTTTGCGGAAATGGAAAACCGCAGCGCGTGTGTTTCGTCTCTCATCATTAAATACTTCGAACGCGCGCGCAGCGTAAAACTGTAGACTTCACGGAGCGTTTTATCGCTCGTGAAACCATTTCGCGCACTGTCCGAGTTCACCGCGACCGCGTTAATACACGAAGTATTATTCATCATCCGCATGCAAAACATGATAAAGAGAGATAGAGAAAGAGAGAGAGAGATGCGCGAGTTCTTTTAAAATGCGAAAAACCACGTTTCTTGTTATATTTTCTGTGGTTTCGAAATGTCGTAGAAATCGCAGGTTTATTCATTTCTCGTTCAAAACTCCATAATTTACGCAACGCTAACTTCCGCGGTTTGTATCGAAATTTAATTCGAGCTAAGGAAATTCTCCGTGCGATTTTTCACTCGGTTTTCCCGACGAGAGTGGCAATCGGATTGAGGCGCGGCTCTTCCTCCAATTTCTATAAAATTTTCATTTTTCCTCTTTGCTCACACGTCGACGTTACATCGACCTGACACGCCTCTCGCATACGGGATTCTGCGATTTTGAGAGGAAAGTCGGGACTGGCAGCATCTGCTGAAACATCGAATGAGAACGACATCTCGTAAAAGAAAAAATATTACCAGTCGCGGGACGAAGTGAGCGAGGAAGAAGGAAAATAAAAAAAAAGAGAAGGAAAAAGAGAGATATTAAAAGCGCCAAACCGTAATGTAAGATAAATTCTCTTGAAGCAGTTCGGATAATCCGGTGAAGCTGACTGTAAAATCAGAGTCGAAGCTATAAGCTTCGGGAGAGGAACACGTTATTGCGTTTCACGAGGCGATGAATGTCTCGGAAAAAAGGAACGCGAGCGTGCGGAGGAAATAGAACGGAAAAAACCGGGAACAGAGCGCAATATTGCAGACATCCAGTAACGGGAATGAAAATACCGGATTGGAAGAGGAAGAGAAGAAAAGAGAATCACGCGGAGAGAGAAGCCAACACTCCGAATACGCAAGCTTCTAATTGTATTCCATCGATTGGATTGACATTCGCGTTATCTCCTCTCTCTTTTTTTTCTTTATCCGGAATCACTGTTAACGCGCCGGCAAATCCCTCTCGAATTCTTTCTCCGTAGTAAGGCATGAATTATTTACGGTGCTTCCAGAGTGGATTTAAAATTCGAATCGTTCATCGTTCCCATAGTTTCCCCTCCCTTGTCGCGGGATGAACGGAATGGACGAGTAAAGAGAAAGAAAATGACGCGAGACCGCGAGTCGTTTCTCCGAGTCGGGGATTTTAATTGAAACGTCCGCGCGGTTTAATTAAAAATCACTGTCCGCTGTGTGTTGATTCCGATACTTCGAAGTCGGCGGGACTTGATTCCCCGCGGTTGAAATTGCATTTTGTGACTTCCCGCTTTTTCACAGAGCAAAACAAAAATAGAAGAAACATCTCTCGCGTAGAAATGAGGTTATACGTCGTAAATTGTCAGATCAGGTTTCGCCTGTTGCGCAAGAAGAAGCGACGCGTTAGTACGAAATCAATTAAAGTGACGGCGCGCAACACGCGCCACGTGCATGCGATCGATTCGATTAAAATTTTGATTAGTTCGGAAAGTGTTGCGATCGTTCTAGATTTGCTCCTAGTTTGACGAATATATATAGCAAACGTGCAATATTCCAGATCGTGAGAGCTTTTAGAAATCAGAGAGATATCTGATTAGAGACAAAACTCGTTTTAAAGCAAATTAGATCTTCACCTTTGTCTCTTTCTCTCTCTCTCTCTCTCCCTCGAGATGACAGATTTATTTTAAACAATTAAGACTTAAGGCTCGTTGAAATTGTCAACAAGAAATATATAAGGCCTTACGAGCCATTCGCAGGATGTTTGTGCGGAAACTGTGCGTGTACATATATATATATATATACATGTAACGAATTCTACTTGTAAATTTTTACAAGTAAGTGTTTTTTTTAATTGAAATCTCAATTCTTAAATTCATACGGGATGCTGGATTTGCATCTCACATATGAAAAACCCCGGATACCCCCCTAACTAAGTAGAATTCGTTACATGTATATATATATATATATATATGTACACGCACAGTTTCCGCACAAACATCCTGCGAATGGCTCGTAAGGCCTTATATATTTCTTGTTGAGATTTATTTTAGTTCCACGCAAGCTTAATTTCGTCCAGATTTTTGGTTTATTTCGAAATTGCGGTGGTTAATATCGTAGCCCGAAGGAAACGATTACGCGGATTAATTGGCGGAACGAATCGCGAGAATAAAACATAGGCGCGGCGCGTTACGTTTCCAGATACGGAATCACGTTCGAACCCACTTGAACCTTCTTCTTTGTTTTTTTTTTTTTTGCGGAGCGCGATGAAGTGCCGAAGAAATTAACGCGGCTAAGTAATTTGCGAGAATAACCACGAGAAAAAGAGAGAGCGAGAAGCAAAACGCGCCGTCTTTTACGAGCAGACGAGAGGCCGCCGGTTTTTCCGTGTAAAATGGTTAATCATCATCATTATCATCGTTGCCGCGGGACACAGAATCGGACAAGGTCGACGTCGATAGCGCAGAAAGGAGAAGCAACCTGACTCCGTGGTCTTTGTGCGCGACCCGGTAACACGAGCGAATAATGATGTAAAACGACTCCGCGCTTCTGTACTTTGGTTACACGCGGTATAACCATTTCGTTTAATTGTGTGACATCCTATATCTCGTTGCTCGCGAGAGAAGAAATTATCTTGACCGATTTAATGCGTGCGCCTCGGCAGTTTTCGTCAGCAAAGTCAATTCGAAATTTTTTTTTATTTGCTTTTGCTTATTGAAAATCGAAGATCTCCTCGCGTTAAAAGAAAACTAGGAGAATTTTATTTTCTCGTTAATTTGTGACAAATTGTTTATTTTAAAAATTAAATCAACAATTTACGCGCAACGACACTATATTTTCTGATCGAATCGATTGGGAACCTTCGCCACAGTTAGATTCGCGCAAGTAATAACGCGCATTATTTTGCGAGACGATAAGTTGTTATTTAAAAAAACACGGAGATTCGTTTGGGGGTATATACGCGAGTTGGTAAATATGTGTGTTTATTATCTCGAACGTAAATTCTTCATCTCAACAAATCGAGCACGACGAAATAAGCTTCCACAGGGTTCTCGGATGATCTCCGTACGCAAGAAAGCTAACGAGCTCCTGATAAATTCCGAAACGCGGACGGCGCGCGCAGAACAAACGCGCGCGCACAGAAGTACCAGAAGAGCGGTGATCATTATCTGACTTGCGCGTTCCGGTTGCTTTCTTTCGCGCTGCCAGGATCATATCCCACAACAGGTACATTAATAATTAGAAGCTTTACGACGCGCACCGTCAGCTGGAGGACGAGAGTAATGGCGGCTTTGTTTCGTCCCGAGGGGGTTCTTCTCTCTTCCGCCGCGCCTCTTCCCTCACCTCTCGTCCCGCGTTCTCTTCCTTCTCTCTTGTTCTCTCTGTGATCCGTGTTTCCGTCTCTTCCGCATCTCGACAATCTTCTCTTCTTTCTCTTCCGAGAGAGGATGAAATCTCCTTAGAGATGAGCGCGCGCAAACGCCACGAGAGAAAATAATCGAAGAATGAAAAGGAGTATCTCCTTACGCGCGAACGTTTCTTCAAATTTCTCCGAGACGACAAGCTCTCGCGCGCGCTCTTTGAATTTAACACGAGAACGTTGGCGTCTGTGCTGCATCACCTTGAAAGAGGAGTATTTTCGAGTCAAACGTACCGTTGAACAATTTACGAGCAATATAATCTCAAAGAGATATTTTACAATTCGCGTAATTGAAAAATAAATGACTTCTTTCTCTCTCTTTCTGTCTCAGCTCTTAATATCTTTTTTTATCCGGGAATAATAAATATCTTCAGTTCGCTCGGCGATTCATTGCTGAGTCAGTTTCAGTTTTTGCCGGAGGAACAAAATCCGAGCGCGAATTTATCGGGGCGTTTTACGGTTCCGTGCTTAATTTCTTTTCGTCGGAACTCGCGCGCAATATATAAATTTACAACCGGAGTAGCGACAATTATTTGAGATTGTCTCCTCTTGAAAACCGAGACACAGTTGGATGGATTTGTTCGCGCAATTGTTGCGACTGCTCGTAAAAGCGACGCTCTAATTATGCGACGGAAGTGCTTATGTTCGATTTGTCGGACATGCTTGACCTGGCAGATTCCCGATCGCCGAGCACAATGGGTTAATATAATGGATTCTACTGGCGAACCAAGCGAATGCGACGACGCAAATGTTAAATTGTATCGCGGATATATAATGACGGCGAGAGTTCGTCTCTTTGGAATCAGTTTTTTTAAACAAATATAATAATCTTTAAGTATAACAATTGTCGATAAATTAATGCAATTTTTTTATAAATAATCAATAAATCAACGAAGGAAAACCAACGAAACAGAATCAAATTAATGAAAGTTTCGTTAATTAATTAATGAATTAATTAAGTTTTTCATCAAGATTTGTCTTAACATCGCGGAATTATCATCTTGACTAGTGGGTTACGTCTATCTAGTCTCCTCCTACGTGTCGTATGAGTCAATCTCCTTGTACGGTGAGGAGAAGCGCGTCCGCTTATTCCACACCGGAAATGCAGCGTGGTTAGCTAGTTGATGGTCTTTCCTCATTACAAGCCGCGCCTTACTCTAGCTGTGTGCCCCCCTTTCTTCTTCCTTTCGCGATTCAAATTACTTGAGCTCGGTTTTTCTCGTTAACAAAAACAAAATATTCATGAAATTCTCCGATTCATTTTATACTTTCGATTAGATTCTCTCGTTGCGTAAAAAGAATCCGGTAATTACCAGAGTGTGTGTGTTTCGCTTGCGTTTAATCGCTCGGACGGAAAATTGAAACGATTGTTTATGCTTCTGACGTGTACACATATTTGTGTTTTGTTACGACGCGCGCTTTGTGAACTTTAATCGCAAAATATCTCCGCGAGAGGTTGACGCAATCAGTTTCTGGTTACGTTTGCACAAGCTCGGGTTGTTGTACACATCACAGATAGATTTCCTCCCACCTTTTCCTAAAGTTCGTTCTCTTCTAAATGAGTCTGCACAACGGGGCGCGTTACGAAATTGCGGCGATGCAATACAAACAGCAATACAAAAAAAAAAAGTGCGGTGAAATAAATCGCGGGAATCGTCGGAGTTTGAAGGCAAATTTATCGCGATGATGCAAAACGTGTGTAATTGTGATTTGGAAATTGGCCGCGCTTTCTCTTGTCTCTTTGTTAATGAAACGGCACTTTCCGCGACTATTCTGTCGATGACAGAATCGACGACAATATCGCGCGATTCAATCGACGACAATGCGTCTAGATGTAACCGCTCACGTCGCGCGGATGTATCGGTGCGGTTTGACTAACTGCACATGATGGATCACACACGAGTTGTTAATGATCGTCGCTTTTGTTCGCGAAGTTTATTTCGATGTGCTTGTTCGCGCGCGTAAACGTTTTTTTACGAAGTAACTTCGAATCGACATTCGCGACGCGACATTATTTTTGTTATAAACAAACAAAAATACATTACACGTACAGAACAAAAGACGCTGAAATAAACAACATGCGCGTAAGAAACACCAAATATAACACAGAAATTATCGAACGGTATTCGCCAGTCCGAGAAAAAAATTTAGGTCAAACTCGGGAAAATATCGCAATAGTTTGCCAAAATTCATCTCTTCGTCTCGACTTCGAAAAAAGTAGGTTACGAAAACAAGTCTCTCTCTCTCTCTCTATTCGCATAACTCAACTGAATGCGCACCGTGTGCGGTAAGCAAATGCGGATACGTGTATGTGTACACGACAATTTCCAGCAGATTACGCGCAGTCACCATCTCGACGTAGATGAATGGACCCGGGCGGCGGTGTCTGTATTAAATACCCGTTTCACAATGCGCATCCGCGTCCGCGATACGGATTCGTGCGCGAGATAGAGTTACGGAAGTGTTTCCTCATTTTGTCGACGGTCTTATCTAGTTCCCTGATTACGGCAGCGGTTCTCAAAATCAATCGTTAGGGGAGGGGGGGAGGGATTTTCCTTCTGTTTTAATTTTTGACTCAGGCGCAACAAACACTGCAGGTTTTACTAACCCAACTATATTGTTTACTAATTCCGTTGTCATTACTTTAATGTAAAACATTTTTACACATCTTGTACACAGCAAGATTGTTTGCGGCATATTTATACGCTTGACATTTCACGACTTTCTCGCTCAAGCTGCGCTTCTCTTTGTGCACTCTCTCGCCTTTTATTTCGATTTTACGAGTTAGAAATTGTGAACGCAAATGTCCCATGTAGCGCCGTTATTGCGACGAGTTTCCACGTTGCCGAGAGGAGGATCTCAACAGAGGCACACTTTGGACCCGGAATTATCGTCATTGCGCGAGCACGACAACGATCATCTCTTCACGGAGTGTAAGTGTGCCGCGCAAACTGACATTCAATAAATATTGTGTTGAAAAATTGTGTGCGGGTAAAACAATTCTCTCCACTTCTCGCTCGTTAGACCTCCCGATCGTTTTCCACGTAAACCACTTTTACGCCACTGACCTCAATTTTCCGCCTTCGATTATTCCACTCGGGTCTGTAAATGGTCGAAAACGTTGAGAAAAAAGCTTCTCGTTCCGATCGCGGTCGAATACGTTTGCCGCTGCTGTTTACCCGGAAAGATCTGGAATCGAGCCAGAACGCGATATTTTTATACGCGCTCCGATCGAACGAGCCGGAAACTGCTGCAACGAAAAGCCGCAATATAGAACGAACGATCTATGATCGCCGTTACGAGAGACGACTGAAATTTTGGTGTCGGCGGTGTGGCAAAGCTCACGAACTTTTTGATGGGTCTGTATTGCGGCACAAACTGTGTGACCCATATACAATATTCGCGTACCGTCTCTGCGCGCAGCAGCTAAACGAGAAATTGCAGATGGGACGAACACGCGCTCGCTTCATATTTATTCAACGCGCGACGCGATATTTTAAAATTTGTATTCAATTTGAGGAACGGATTATTGAATTTTTGATGAAAACAAATTTTGATATTGTGTGGAAATACATAATTTTGGATATCGTATAAAATTTGCGGAACTCGCGATACGTGTATATTGAGAAATAATATGTGAAATGAAAGCACATGTGTGTAATTAAACGAAGCGGTTAATGATTTTTGCAAAAGCAATGAAACGCGATTTGCAGAGAGAAGAATGAAATATGCGTTTATTGTTAATTATTATTACACAGTACTTTGTGTTTTTTTTTTACGTAATATCGTAAATCATTCAGTTCTCCATTTACATGCGTTGAGATTTTTCTGCGTAACGAGCTTCGAATTGTTTCGCACGGAGATACACGTGTGGAATGAACACGAATGAAAACGCGCAATCGGCGAAACACACACACACACACACATACACACTGTTCATTCCACACCGCGTTTCTTTCGCGCGGGATTTCCTTAAAGCTTGCCTAAGCGCGCGCGAGATCTCGCGCGCGGATTATGGCACGGGCGGCGGAAGTAGACCGAGCGCGCGCGCGTGGAAATTGGCAGAGAGGCGCGCGGCAGTCTGAATGCTGCTGCTTTCACCGGATTACGCAAAACGCCGGTTGGGCTCGTGTTCCAAGCGCAGCCGCGAGAGAACGCGAAACAATGACCGCGAAGAAACGCGCGAAGAACCAGAGACTTAATTCGCGAAACGAGAAAAATTGTTCGCTCCGGTTTGCCAACCAGAAAAAGAGCAGCCGATGCCGCAATTACAACGAGAGGATATCCCCTTCGGCGCTCTCGAAAAAACGCGCGCGTTCTTTTCACCGTGCGAGTTAATTGCGCGCTAACGTTGAATATAAATGAATTTACTTTGCCTCAACCACCCGGTCGTAGATCGTGCGATCGGACCGTATATATCGCGGAAGGTATTATTGTCGCGAATGAACTATGGGATAAGGGGGATCAAAGGAGTGCGAATTAATTTACTCCCAGTTAATTTTAATCAATATCGATGAATTATTAGCGAGTCGTAATTAATTGCTGCGTGTTAGAATCATTGAGAAGAGGATTACCTTCGCGCGATATATTCATTATGTCGAATATAACTTTGGTATTAAACTAGTTTTACGTGATAAAATTTCATTTTATACAGTAGAAGAGAGAGCGAGAGAGAGAGAGAGAGAGCTTCGTGACGTATAAAATTAACGATATTACGCCATTTAGTGGAACAAAAAATATATATCTCGTTACGCACTGCGACCCGGTTTCGTTCTATTAATTTCGTTGTCGTGGCAACGACAGAGGCATCGACTTCGTAGAAAAACACAAAAGCGACGAGATTCGCGTGCGAGCCGAGAACGGATAGACGGTCTTCTTCTCCGGTCTCGGGAGACCTGTGTCAATGCGAACAGGGCGCGCGCGCGTGATTGTGTGTGTGTGACGCAACGAATGTAAAGGGCGGCGATAAATTTTGTAAGAAACAGAGAGACGCGTTGCCGCTCATTCGATCCCGCGTGTTTCGAGCCGTCACATCTCGACTTCTCTCGCCGGTATTCCACAACCGTTGCGCAACGTGAGAATAAGTGTTACCGATTGCCGAGAGATTTCAGATAACATAGAGACGCGCTCGGAAACGTGAAAATTAACGGGCTGTAACAGTTATTCCATTCCAAGCGACGTAATGACGAGAGAGAAGTGACGGCTACACGCGGCGAAATTTGCTTTGGCAGACAATTACGCGATTCTGCGCGGAGACAATAAGAGAGTTAATTGCTCTTTCGGTATTTTTGTAGAAAACCTTTTTCAAATCGAAAAATCGTCGCTTTCTCTTATTCTAAAAAAGTAATTGTTTTATTACGTGATAATTTTCACGATGAGATATGTTAAATTTGCCGCAAGAAAGCCTCGGAACGTCTCCGTTTGTTGTTAAAAAAACCACCGTCGCAACGACACTATCTTATTTGACAAGTGGTAAAAGTAGAAATATGATTATGATTCTTTACAATCTGGTAATCACAAGTAATAAAATTAATGAAAATAATATAATTGATATAAAAAAATAATAAATTACCAAAATTATACAATAATCAAAATAATAAAGTTACAATATAATTTCTCTACAATTAGAAAAAAAAGTGAATATCGATGTCGGAAGAATAAGTGCAATGGTATTTGCAAAATAAATTTCACAATTTGTGCATGTTCGCTCGCACGGTCGTCGATTCGCTCGTGAGAGCTCCAATAAAAAACAGACTCGCGCGAGATAAATCGTCCGTTTACGCGCGCAATGAGCAAAAGTCAAAGGTGATTTAATTACCATCGACCTTATTTATTAGCCGCTACTGTAGGAAACTGAGCGTTGCGTTTCGTGCGGGGAGATATTGTTGCTGCCAAGACAGCCGTGTAACGACCGTACACGTTAATCATCCGCGATGCGCGTCGAATCTTCTTGTTTCTCTTTAAAAATTAACAACGTTAATAAATCGTACGACCGAAATTAATCTCCACGAGTTCGAAACGCGCACGGCAAATGCGCGAGGGGAATATGATAATAATGCAAACTAAGCGGTAATTGCGTGACAGGGTTTCGCGCGTCGTTGCGTCCAAATAATTCGTGGATATTGTTTGACCCGTTGTTGCCACGCAGCTAAATTAATTTTACCGCCCGACCGAAACGATGAACCGTGTTCGATGGAAAATATCCGAGTCGACGAGTGTATTTCCCAGTATGTCTCGTATTTCGCTGAAAAATCGCCGTATCCCGTTTGATACGTGACGTGTAATTGCGGGGTCAGGAGAGAGCTTTTCACCGCTCTGTCACCGCTTGATCTTCGTTAGCGCGATCCGCTGCAAAATGTCGCAAACGAGCGCGGGATTGACCTGACAGATCAACAGATAGCGAGATGATCTTAATTGGTTCACGTAATTCCGCACGTACACATCGTTCGCACGTAAACATTCGCACGAATGCGTCGAGTTGCACTCGCGTCTCGCAATTCGAACATTTGTTTGTGTGTGTGTGTGTGTGTCCTGTCTTGTTACGAAGGGACGTGCGAGAAAATCGTCGTCGATAGTTTCCGATGGGCCGAAGGGTCGAAATTGGTTTAATTGACCGGATTGGACTCGGCCAATGGGACGTCCGGACCGTGGTTCAATAAAAATACTTTCGTTAAGTTTTGTGTGTGTTTCCGGTGTCTGCGGAACACTGTGTGTGCGCGAACTCGGGGGAAGTTCTATCCCTTGCTCCAATCTTTCCGCACGAGCAGAGATAATTTGTCGTGAGGCTGTCTGGAGCAGTGCGTAAACACGAGTGTTCCCTGATTAGAAACATCTGAGACAATTAAGATCCGATGTTTATAAAAGAAACGGAAAATATGTAAAATTAGATTATAGGAAGAATTGAAAGAAGAAATTGTATGTAAAATATTTTGTGACAATTCTGTGTAAAGTCTGTGTGATTGCTGCAAAATTAAGAAATGTATCTCGAAAATGAAATCTGATAACATAAATATATTCGTCCAAACTGATTATAGTTTAATCACATTACTAATTATACAATATATTATAATTATTTAAAATTTATTATACGTTATACAATACAATATATTATAAATTATATCACAACATGTTACACAATTATTTAACATACGTTGATATTTTGCCGGAGATGCGACATAAATAATTTACCGAGAAACGTCTTTTCTGTGTCTTAGAACAAGAGGTAGTAACGAAGTGTAGTTGTGCAATCGCTTCGACCACATGTTTTTTGTTTGGATTTTTAGATCGACCGATAAACGATCATTAATCATTGAAAAAGTTTCTGATAAATATCTTCTGCTTCTTTTCTGTTACAGGTGAGTTCAAGTCACAGTCTTTGCCGAGAGAATTTCCACCGCAAATAATAGTGGAGCACGTTGACGATGAAGGTAAAAAAAAAAAATCTTAGTTATAATCAGTCTGCGAAGTTAATTAGTTCGTTAATATCAATTTTACAATCAGGCGTGCCTTACCAGGCCGCTTCCTGGGAATGTTAATTACAAATGCGATTGTTCCGCGAGAAATAACGCCGCCTCGTTCGCGTCGACGATCGTGGAAAGATCCGAAGGATTCAATACGGCGCGATTCAAATGCGCACTTTACTGCGATTGTCCGTTGCATTGAAAGGTAGATCGTTGCGGTTTTCGCCTTAATTAAGAACGGGAGAATTAAACGCGAATGTGCGCGGTGATCTAACGGCGATTTCGTTGACACGAAGAAATTATATAAAGTAAGCTCTTATATTTTCTATTTTTTTAGCAAAAAACATATGACAGTCCTATACTAGGAACAGCGTGTGTAAATAATCACAATCGATTTTATCGATCTTGATTGTTGCCGCTTTTATCTCGATGCTGATTGGATGTTTCTCGGATGTGTTCCGCGATTTATGTCGTACAAATCAAAAGGTAGTGCTCTTTTTACGCGAAATTTATAAAATTAATCAATAAGAACGATATCTTTGAGTCAAAAGAATAGAGTCGAAATGTGGATATAAAAAACGTCAAAATATAAAAAACAATAGTCAGTAATATAAGATAGAAAGTCAATAAAACTCTGAAAAATGTAATAAATAAATAGATAAATAAATAACTAAAGAATAAAAATAAAACTTAACTACATAAATAAAACATTTTATTTTAACTGTAAGATTAAAAACCGGATTGAAATGTTACATTACTCGCCAATAGACAAAAAAATGGAACAAAGCATGACCGTCTTACAAACCATATATTACACATATGAGAAATGTCAAAAATAACGTATAAAAATAAAACTCGAAAATTAGAAAAAGAGAGAGGAGAGGAAAAACAACACGTGTCTAAAGTCATGTTACTTTAGTCACGTGTCTTTAAAAGACGTAACTAAAATAAAGTCACGTGACAGTGAGAAGAGGAAAAACACCACGTTACCAAAGTCACGTGACTTTAAAGATGTGACAAAAGTGAAGTCACGTGTTGTTTTTTCACTCCTTCCTCTCACTATTTTTTTATTTTGATTTTCATGCGTTATTTCTGACATCTCTCATATGTGTATTATATATGGTTTGCAAGATGTACATAGTACTAGTTGTCATCGCGGTGACAGGTTTCAGGTGTTCACTGACACAACACGTTAAAATAAAAACAATAATAATAGCATGCGCCTAGCGCGCGCCTGTGTTGTGCTAGTAAAAAATAAAAAAGTGCGTGTAATTTTCTACGGCAATATGCAATATTATTATTTTTATTACTGTGTTAGAAAAATTTTCCATTTGGAAAGTTATTCGATTCTGAATGCGAACATCGGAAATGTTTTCCAGCGTTATACAAGTTTTGGCAATTCGAACTGTTTTTGTTACTCGTGCACGTAACACCGTTTTATGTAACGATCCCGATTTAATCCGCTGTTCTTCATTTCGCGCATTATCGTGCTGATCGCACAAGTCGCTGCCAATTTTTCAAACCGAATAAAAAAATCGAATAAAAAGACTTTATTTGTTCTCATTTTGTCGCGAGGTCGACGCGGTCTATTCGGCGCGAGATCTTTAAAAAGATCAGTCGGCGCAGTTTTGTATTTTCGCTACGTAATTTAACCGTGATAACCTTTGTTTTTGTATCAGCGAGTGACCTTCTCGGTCTGACAAACGCGTTCGTCTCGCGGGAAACATTATGTCTCTTATGTCGCGTTCGTCCGAACACCTTGGTTAATTATTCAAATTGCTCTCCTGAGCACGGCTGTTCGCGTTTCCGGTCGATCCTCGCGTTACGCACACACACGTGTACGCGTTGACACGCACGAACGTGGTGTCGTCACGCAACGAATGCAGCGCGCGTCGCGTCGTTTTTCGTTTTCTTCTCAGGCAAGACCGCAGGTGCATCTCTTCTGTCCTTCGACGCGTTCGTACGCGTCACGTGTCCTCTCATTCCAATCTAATTTTCCTTCTCCCGTATACAAGGCTGTTTCTTCATTTTCCACGATTGTCTCATCGTCTTTCGTAACTCGACTATTTCAAAAAATCACACGCAGACTTGACGTACGTAAGTAATAATCGCGAAAAACATTGCAAATTTATAAAACAGTATTTTGTGCATCACATACAAAATCCGTCAGAATTTCTTCGACAATATATCCAGCAGCATCATCATCTTGTATGGTTAATATTTCACAAAGCAGTAGGTTGCGTGGCCAATTTTTCCTCGGCGCGCGTTATGTATCTAGTGTATATAACGTCCGCTACACGGGGAATTAGTTCCTGGCAAACGGCCCGAGGAAATGCGGGCGCGCGATTTCATTGATAGAAGTTTCAGAGAAACCGAACTTCAACTTCGCGCTCCCCCCCCCCCCTCTCCTCCCGCCGTTTCTCGGGATCATCCGTATAGTAGGAAACGTTTCGTCTGCCGTCAGCGTGTCTCGTTTATTAAAATATTAATATACATCTCAAAAGTAAGTTGGCTATTAAACTCACCGACTGTACAAATGTAATAAATTAGCGAGTTCAATTAGCAAGCTTGAAACTGTGCGATGCAAATGTTTCAATTTTCTTAGATTCTTGCTAATTGAGATAAATTTATGTTAAAATTCAAATTATTATTTATATAAAAAGCGAATTTGCATTTATCGTGTCACAGATTGCGACACGGTACCACGTACTTATGAGAGAAAATGCGCATGTTTTTCTCTCGAACGACGAGACCTTATTTCGGATAATCGTTTCTCCTCAACTGGAGCTTACCGAGAATTCCGCGAGCGTTAAATATGAAAATTATCGTTTCTTCGAGCGACACAGAGAATTAAATTTGCATCGAGAGGTGAACATTTCGATCGCGCAAATACACAGCTCGAGCGCGCGCTGATAGAATTATCGGTACTGCGTACATACGTTCAATCTTCGACGTCATTATCACAAAGCGAAAACCGAATGAGCATTGTTAGACCGTATTTATGACGCGGCATGGCTGAGAGCCAGGTTAATGCGCCAGTGTAATACGCCGTTTTGCGTACACGGCACGTTTATAGGACGCCACGTACATAAGAGACATGTACTGTGTGTGAGCGTGTGTGTGTGTATGTAGGTCGCCCGCGCGCAAATGGGGATTTCGGAAACGGTTATATGCGGGTTCCTCCGCATATCTCATCGCGGCGACCATTAGGAACGATGCTTTCCGCAAGAATTTCCGATTTTCCGCCCGTGTCGCGTGTCCTCGGAGAATTCTATCTTTCCGCTCGTGCCGATACGTTTTCGCCGAAAGCTCCGATAATTACCGCGGGTGGTAGATATGTTTTCCCGCAAAAGCTAGTCGTGTTAAATAATGCAGAGGGTTGAATTGAGTCGTGAAAAACTTAGCGCGCGCACTGATCGAGCGATGTTTATTTTATTTTTCGACATTAAAATATTAAATGCGAAATGGAAAAACAATTACTACGCCTCGCGCAAAAGTCGCGGCGCGAGAAGCATCTTGGGAAAAAGACGTTTGCTCAGGTCAAAGTAAAAAGTCATCTCATTATGGCCAACGACGGATCGTTGATAAGTTTCTGGAAAATATTATTCTTCGCCAAAGTACACACAGCCAGATGAATAATTTTAATTCCATGTTTTTTCCAAGTAACGTTTTTTTCACATTTTTATAAAAGATATTAAATATCAAAAATATAAATACACCAACCAAGTAAAAACTGAGTGAATAATTTTAATTTCATGTTTTTTTTTTCAAGTATATCATTTTCTTTCATGCTTACGATGAAAGAAAATGAGATACTTGAAAAAAACATGAAATTAAAATTATTCACTCAGTTTTTACTTGGTTGATGTATTTATATTTTTGATATTTAATATCTTTATGAAAATGTGAAAGAAACGTTAGATCTTAAAGGCTGTTATTATTACTTACTTATTTCTGCTTTAAATGTGAAATTTATATTCACATTTTTGTACACAATTATAAATTCATATTATACGATAAATTTCTCGCCAGTAGTAACAAAAGCGAAAGTTGCGCGCGCGCGTGTAATGTTCATAAAAAAAAAGCATTCGAAGAGTTCTCTCGCAACTTGAATATCTTCTGTTTTTTCCCCCGAACACGCATGTAGCAGACATTCCACGGAAAACTATCTAATTGTAAGTGAAAAGTTTAAGCGCGCGCACGTTCCGTGGGAAAAAGCACGCGGTGATGATCACGCATGCAAAAACATATTTTCGCGAGATCCGATTATGTGGCCGGTTGTTTGCTGCATCACGACGATAAAGAGATCGGGAAAAGTAATCTCCGGAAATTGGCGAAGTTGCGCGCGAACGAACGTTCTTCCATCCTGCTCCCATTTATCAAGACGTATTGCGGCGGAGTTGAGGGACGGACTGCGTTCCATTTACGAGCAGCGATCTTTTCCCTTCGAATCAGAAGTTTGCGGACAGACTGATGACTAATGTGTACGAGTCTCTGATATTGCGTTGGACCGGAATCGGTCCGTGAAATTATTCTTCGAACTAATTTCCTAAATTGCAATGTTTTATTCATTTCTTTTAATTAAAAAAAAAAACACTTCTTTGATGCTCGATTTGTCGAGCTTTTACGTTCACATTGTTATAAATTAATTTTTTCAATAAAATGATTTCTTCATATTATTGAAAAAATTATTTTATATAACAAATATTTGATAATATAATAATAATAAACAGAGATGTAGAGGAAAGTTCTCTTCGGGTTTTCAGATTGAAAAATTGTTTAAATTTGAGGTCAATTGGGTTTGTTGAACCAGTGTGCAGGTTGTTCTGCAATAAATTAATACACGTTGTGTAGCTGTCCCAAACGTTTCGATTTTTATTTTAAATCTTCATCAGTGGGAACTAAAGTAGTATAAACAAAATTACGCATATAAATAAGTACGCTTACAATATTGAGTGGTACGCATATAAATAAGTACGTTTACAATATTAAGTGGTAACTAATAAACAAAATTACATACTTTGTAATGTCACATCCCACTCAGTACGAACGATAGTACACTGTCTAGAGCATCGTCAATACTGAGCTAGGAAATGACATCCGTGTCATATAAGTTATTTGTTTGAGATGTTATCGATTATCGTTATGTAAGTATCGTGCAGCAGCTTTGTGTCAGTCATTTTATTAAAGCTGTTTTTGTGTAATTTAATTTGTAATATTTCGGATGTTAGTCGCTTGATGTAATTCGGTTCTTTATCTAAAATGCGGACGGTGTCCACTCGAAATCGTGTTCAGTATGCAAAAAATGTTCGCTTAATACAAAGAGTTCTGATTATGATTTTTGATATAATTTTTATGTTCTTTGAGTCTGATATTTAATTGACGTTTTGTTTGTCTTATGTAGTTAGAATCACATGAGCTGCAAGATATCTGGTAGATTACAATTTTTTGTTGGTGGTGAGGGATTGGATTTTTATGTGTTTTAATGAATTTGTTCAGTTGATTTTAATTGCGGTACGATAGTCTGGTGTTAGGGATATATTTGAATTGAATATATTGTGGGTATGATGGCTTAAATTAGAAATGTATGGTAACTACACGATATTTCGTGGATTCATCATCGTCTGGTAAGTTTTTATGTTTTTTATTTAATTTAGTGTTGAAGAGTTTTTTAAGTCTATTGTCGATAATAATAATAAGTCCTTAAATAAAATCTCAATTAATAAGTAAGTCTATGAGAGCTATAGTCTACAGTTGATAGTGATGAAAAAACAATGAAATAATGCTGCTAAGTTTATTGGAACGTTTCGATCTTCTTTATTGTGATCATCTTCAGCCAACTTAGTAATCAAATAAATCCTACCAGAAAAAGCGTGTGTAAATAATCACAATCGATACTTTCGATATTGATTATTGCCACTTTTATCACGACGCTGATTGGACGTTTCTCGAGAATGTGTTTCTCAATTCATATCGTACAAATCAAGATGCACGGTAATGTTCTTATACGCGAAATTCATGCGATTGAGAAGTAAAGAGATTTCCATGGAGTGATATCTCAACGACTGAACAGATCACTTTTGTTTTAGTCTCAATCGCTTCAGAAAAAAACACTGAAAAAAAAGTATCCTTGCGTTTTTTAAAGTCACGTGACAGGGAGAAAAGGAAAAACAACACGTGACTGTATTTTAGTCACGTGTTTTTAAAAACGTGACTAAAATAAAATCACGTGACAAGGAAGAGTGGAAAAACAACACGTAACTACAGTCACGTGACTTTACTTTAGTCAGGTTTTTAAAGACACGTGACTAAACGTCACGTGACGTTTTTCCACTCTTTCTTCTTACTATTTATCGAGTGTGATTTTCATGCGTTATTTCTGACATCTTTATCATATGTACATCATATGAATTATATGGTTTGTAAGACGTATATACTAGCTGTCATTGCGGTGACAGATTGTATTTATTGATACAACACGTTAAAATAAAAATAATAATAATGTGCGCGTAGCGCGCGCTTGTGTTGTGCTAGTATAATAAAAAGATATTGTGACCGCATGTCAGTAAACAGAGAGAGTCAGTAAAAGTAAAAGATAGCAATGTGTTTCAATGACATTGCAATCATTTATTGTTTTTTTTACTCTTACTCTCTTCGTTCACTGACATGCGGTCACAATATCTTTTTACTATATATATTTGATTACTGAGATTGGCTGAGGACGATCACAATAAAGAGAATCGAAACGTTCCAATACACTTAGCAGCATTGTCTCGTTGTTTGTTCACCACCACCAACTGTGGACTACAGCTCACAGACTTATTTATTATAACAAATATATATTACAAATACAACTCTAATTTATGTAACATTTTTAAATGACAGAAACAATCATTAAAAGTGGTTTCACATTTTTTAAACAAAAGTGAACAAATATATCAATAACAATAAATGGCATCGAATATTAAATATCAAAAATGAACAAAATGGAAAACGGCACAGATGTGACGTGTGTTAGTCAGACGACAGTAAAGATTTTCAAGCCTTTCTCGCGTATATATTCACGGAACAACGGGAGTCTGGGCGACACTCTCCGCAGCATCCGCGCGCTAAAAATAATTCGTTCTCTCTCTTCGTAACCGTGGCACTGGTTCGCTCACGTGTTCGCAGACGCGTCTGCTCACATCGCGAAGAGAGGCGTGCGAGAGACGAGAAAAAGAAGAACCGTAAAGTAATACGGGGGATGTGAAGTCGGTTGGTAGGTAAAGTGCACGCTGTGCCGATCCATGCGGGTTCGATGATAAACGACGTTCCTTCGTACGTTCAAGCCGTAAGCGCGTCTCACGTGAAACACACGCATTGCTTTAAAATAACAAGAGTAAAGTATATTTCTCGGAGAGAGAAAGATGAAGAAAGAAAGAGAGAGAAAGAAACGCGTTTCAATATCTTTTTCTACGTATAGTAGATCTTGAAAATTGAAATCGCGCGAGTACAAAAAAAAAGTAGTTTAATAAAGCGCACACGCGTTCATGAAAATTGGATGTAGAACGCGCGATTATAACATTTGCGAGATTTATGCAATTAATTATACGGTAATGCGTAACGCACTACGGGCGAATATACATAATACGCACTATATGCAAATTTCATCCATTTATCGTCGAATATTCAATAATGAGTACGAATATGTAACAATAATCAAGAGATCAAAGTAATTGCTTCATATCTTTTTTTTTTATGTGTACCGTTTTTCCATACTTTACCGCGCGGAGATAATTGTTTTGCCCCTTTCACGATAATTAAACGCACAGAGAGATGCCCGGCGGTTTATACGGCAAAGTATCGACGTACAGGTGCGCGCTCGCGAATTAACGATAAGCGCGACGCGATCGGGCAATCATAATTGTATCTCGCACGCAGCTGCATACACGAAGAGAAATTGGCTGTGTGTCGGGGAGTAGAGAAATTGTCGCGATCGCTATCGATACCCGTTCGAGAAATCGGCTGTAGGTCAAAGGTCAGCAGTGGCGCGCGGTCAAAACCGCCGGGCGGCATAAAAAAAAGGAGAGAAATTGTGTCGACCAAAATAAATCAGATTTTCTCTCTCGATGCAAATTGCATCGCCGTGACGTGTCCCTAATGCATTTTAATTACCGTGTCAGTGTTGCGAGTGAAGTGCTCGCTCGTAAACGTTAATCAGCATCGTAGGAGAAAATCTACTTCGTGACGTGAAATTTATATACTGTATATATCGATTTTTGTTGTAAAGATCTGACCTTTGTTTTTTTTTCGCGATATCATTAACAGGAGCGCGACTTTTCGTTCGTCTAGCGACATTGATTCGCTTTCGCTGCGTCTCGAAATTAGTTTCGGTACAAACCGGTTGCGATGTTCGCCGCCACCGCGTCGTCGTCGTCGGCCGACTTGCACTTTCGCACGATGCCACCTTCTCGTGTGCCGTCTCAGTGAAAATTACACCGATCTGACCTATACGCTCGCGGCCGATGTACGATTTTTCGCCGCCCGTAGATCGCACGTGAGATACGATAGGAAAGATTAATTCGAGAGAAACGCGCAATATAAATCAAACAATAAAAGACGTACACACACATGTTATTTATATACCTGCGGCAATTATAAATGGTGATTAATTATATTTAATTTTTAATATCGATGCGCGCGCGCAAATGTGTGTTGCGCGAAAAGTGACGAAGAAAACGATCGTTGTGACGATTTATAATAATGCGTGTATTTAGCAACTTAACAATCTTTGTTTCACGCTGGTGGAGATTAGGCGGTAACATGAAAGTTAAGTGACATTTACTAATCTTCGTATTTGGCGGATTTTCCTCAGAGAGGGAAAAGTTGTATTGTACGATCATTTGTCGCGCGTAAGAATCTTTGTGAACATTCTATGGGGTCCCACGACTCCAACCGAGAAGCGCACGTGTCAACTGCACTGGCTCGTTTCTTCTTTTTCTCTCATTGTTGCTTTTTTCTGTTGCGCCCCTTTGTGTGTCGTGCAGTTTATCTTTCTTCCTCCCCATCGACGTGTTTCCCATATTCCTCATTTCGAGCTAGACAACTTGTCGCTGTTTCACAGTTCCGGTATCTTTCTAGACCTTTTCGTTTGAGGATTTACGGTGTGTTTATTCAAGTGTTCTGAGCGCTGCAAACTGCCAATTTACCTCAAACACAGTAAATTGACACGTATGTGCTCGAAAAGAAAAGAGAGAAATAAAACAAGATTATTAATCAATGTGATCCTACATAAATAGTTTTTTTATTATTTATCTTTTCTTTTAGAAAAATAGATATAATAGATTAAATATATATTATATATTTAATATAAATATAAAACAAGATTAATTAATAATTGTGATTCAATAAATATTTTTTTTATTACTTGCATCTTTTTTTTAGGAAAATAAGTATAATATATTGTATATTTTGCAATTTTTTATCTATACACAAAAATAATTGTTTAATTATTCGACGTCGACGAATGTCGAAGCACATAGACAGAATCAGCTGATCCGTTTTGATGAGAGAGCGCGATAGCTTCGTCTCTCTCTGACGCGGGACGGCCCTGAACGCGGCTGTGAGTGGAAGCGTGCGCGCGCACCCTCCTACACTCGCGCGACGCACGAAACCTGCCGAGACGACGGGCAGTCCGGTTCCGATGTTCCCGCGCTACGGTGCTCGGTGATCGCGAGCTCGTCGAATCGTGTTTTTTTTTCTCGTTGTTGTTGACTACCGCCCGTCACTTTCGCGCCGAAACACGATCGCGAACACTCGCGCGATCGGTGTTACACGAGTGATTCGACCGATTCCCGTGTCTCGCCGGTGATATTTCCGCGACACGGTTCGCACGCGAACGATTTCCCGTTCCACCTTGCGCGCCCGCGACTCGCAGAGCAGATACGCCAAGGATCTCGTGCGCGAGTGACAAACCTGAACGCAAGTTTCCTCTTGTGTAACAACCTGCTCAACGTTACGATTGATATTTCGTACGGAGTGTGACGTAAGGTCGATTTGGAGTTCGCAAACTTTTGGAGGCGTCTACCTGACCTTTCGAAGAGGAGAGAGACAGAGATAGAGAGAAAGAAACCGGTAACACATTTTTCGCCATCTTGCGTATTCAAAAGTATTTTCGCGAAATTGTCGCGTGCAGTCCGAAGAGATTCGTGCGAACGGAAACTTTCGAGTTGATGAAAAGTGCGTGCGTTCTTTTGTTTTTCGCCATCTTGTACGTTCAAAACTGTCGTGCGGTTTCTAGAAAATTGCGTCGACGAGAATTTCGCGAACGGAAACTCTTCCGGAATGTTATACACATTTGTTTACTTCATTTTTTCACACTTTGTTTCTTATTCCGCGTCCTGCGCGCGTTTTGGAATTCTCGGGAGCTTGGTAGCTTGCAATATTTAATCTCATCGCGCGCGTATTCTCCGTGTCGAAGCGGCAAATATCATCACGCTGTCGTTCTTTTCTCACATCTTATTACACTGTTCGCATCTTGATAATTGCGAGCGTCGTAGCTCGGAGCGAGAGACGATCTCTTGTAGATAGTCGCGCGTCGGAGTCAGAGAGAAAGAGAGAGATTAGGCTGATTAGGTTTCGTCCTGGCTGCCGGTTGCCAACTTGCTTGCCTTTCGTGACGCGCGGCGCGTGTTATTCGGCGAAGAATCGCTTCGCTCGGCGGGGCTTGTTTACGCGCGCCTCGCCGCAGCTGTCAGTGAGAGAATAACGACGCACTCGACTCGGCCACCGGCCCGCAACGTAGAAGTGGTGTAGGTGCTTTATTGTGAATTTTTTCGACAACTCCGGGCGAGAGCCTCTACTGGGTGACCCGAAATAAATCGTAAGCCTTACGAAATTTAGAACGTCAGCTGCGACGGACGGATTGCGGGCTTTTTTTTTTCAGGCTCGCTCGAGTGTCTCTTGCCGCGTCGCGCTTTTTGCAGCCGCCGACCGAGCCTCCTCGCGGCAGAACGGATCGAAATAATTTTTGTCTCTCTCATCCGCGAGATAATTTTGCAAGCCGACGCGCATCGCTTCGGTTATTTGTGATGTTCGCGATTATTTTTCATCGCGCAATTTCTTTCTCTCTCTCTCTCTCTCTTTCCGCGCGTTCGACGCGATTATATATTTCAAGATTATAACGGACGCGCGCTATACTATATCTTCACGCGCTCGTGATTTGTCTCGTTCCAGTAACTTTGTAGGATTTTCTCAAAATCGCTCGCGCGCTATTCCCGGAACTGATACACGCGATAGATAAGCGTGGTCGATGACCATATCGATGATAACGATTTAAAGATCTCACGTGAAGCGACGCACAGAATAGGGCAGCAGAGACGTTTTCAGAGTTTTTTTTTTTGGTCGGAATCCGATTCTTCTTTTGTCAGTTCTCTGATCGAAACGGCCATCTTCTGTATATGTTCTCGTTTTGCGTCGTATGAAAACCTGTTAGTTCCCTCGGAATTCTACGTCGCGTCCCTTTTCCTTATTTGGTCGACAATATTGTCGATCCCTCAGGATTCGCGTGACGAAGTGTTTAATTATCGCAATTATTTGTTTAACTTGTATAGACTTTTTTCTAAAAATATAAAGAAGATAAATTTTCATCGTATAGAAGAGAGAGAGAGAGAGAGAGAGAGAGAGAGAGAGAGGAGGGAAGAAGACAGAAAAGAAATCATCTTGCAATTTATATCACAAAACGTGATGTTGAAATTATTAATGGCAATTTCGAAACTTTTGCGCGTAAATATTTGTGAATTGATTGCCGCTCGCAACATATTACATATCGATTGTCACGAACGCGCACGAATGGCGAACAGTCATCAATCAGCAGTTAATGTATTTAAATTGCCGCGTTCGTTACATATATTACATGTTAATAATCACTCGGATCACAAATTGTGGAGCTGCGCGCGAATTGTATACGCACAACACAATATTTGTATTTTGAGATCCGGTTCGCGCGGTGTTTGCGGTCTCTCTATTTGAGAGAGAGAGATCTGGTATAACGTTACGTTTAATGATAAGCAATTATTATCATTATTAGTATTATCGGTTTGTGTGTACGTTACGCGGCAAGTTTAGACGGAGAAGACAAATGTGTGAGGATAGCGAGGTAAAAGAGGAGGTGAAGAAAAACTTTTGGTATTACGCGTACGGCTTCGCGCGCAACGCGGCATGAATTACAGATATTGCTCGTTCTACAGCCGTTGCACACGCACACACACACGCGCGCGCGTGCGTTATCATGGAAGACATAACAATGACTGACCACACCTGGGCGACCCTGACTGTACGCGCCCGGTCGACAATGTTCCGTCTGGACAATTTTGCATACGTAAAATGCAACTCCCACTCTCTCTTCTTCTCTCTCCATTATCTCAAACGTCACATTTTACCTTCCTCGCGGTACCTTTTGCACGGAAAAGATTCCCTTTTGTTTCGGTGTTTTCTTTTGTGAAACACGCCGTTTGCGTAGAAGATGAATTGCAGGAAAAAGTAATTAACAAGAGAATATAATTCTAATTTTAACATATTATTTTATAATTGAAATTTTCACTGTCTCTCTTTGTTAATAAGAAATTAACACAGTTTAGTTTTGAAATTTTGTTGCTCGTTGCGTAAAACGATTGATTTCCAAATATAAGTAGCGATTTTTCCGCTTTCTTTCTCTCTCTCTCTCTCTCTCTCTCTCTCTCTCTCTCTCTCTCTCTCTCTCGCTTCAATACTGATATTGAATTGTAGCGAGGCAGAGCATGTTTTTTTTTTTTTATCGAGTTTCAAGAGGACTTACATAATCACAAGTGAATTGGTAGAACTGATAAGACAAGGACTTTTCCCACGATTATTCTCGCTAGCATTGCGCGATTTGATTATTAAACGCTTAGGCAAAGCAAACGCGTGTCTCGAAATGTTATTTCTCTCGGGAATCTACGATCATCGATCAAAATTCAACTGTGTCAGAAGAAGAAAAAAATTTGTTGCATAAAAAAAGAAATCTATCCACATCGTAAGTTTGCGCGCATCTGTTTATATCGCGAACGCGAGTAGTCGAGTCGGGGTTGTGTGGCGATACGCGACGATGTTGTTACTACACGTGTTTCTGAAGTAGACTCGTCTGTCTTTCTTTCGGTCTACTTCCGAGCCTAATGGCTAGAATAGCGATTAATCATCGCGTCGTGTTATTCCACCCAGTACATGGCCGCTTTTGACCCCTTTACCGTCTCGATACGACTATTCGTGCGCGTCGCGACGCAAATGAGAGTTTGACGTACAAGAAACATAAGATTATCTGACAAAAAAAAAAGATCGACGAATTTGAGGGGGCACATGGTGGCCTTCGTAAATACGGAGTGTTAACAGGTCAATCAACTCCGAAGATAAAAGACCTTAAGATTTAACTGACTTCTGAATTCTAAGAAAATAGTGAAGCGTATTTTATCTCAGAGAGATTTCGTTAAAACTCTTGATTGTTTAATTGCTGATGAAAAATGAAAAGTTTTTAATATTTTTCACATAATATTGATACAACTCTCTCTCTCTCTTTCCTCTTTTTCTCTCTCTTGATGTAACATGATAAATTGTTTTTGATAACTGACTGGTGCGAAAGGTGTTTTCGCGAAAGTTAACAATCGGCTCAGATATTGATCCGTCAAGTATAAAAGCATTGTTGTTCAGATGAGTCACGATTGCGAATGTAGCGCTCGCTTTATGTTGTTAAACGTCTCGGGGAGATTGATTACGGTATGTGATTCGCAGAACTGTTTCATATCCCGTCAACTGTAGGTGAGAGAACACATTAGTGCCAACATAGATCCTAGATATACTGATTAAAGTACGGCTGATTAAAGTACATGTATATTTACGCGACAAAATGTGGAACGTACTTATATAATTTCTTAACAGATAGCATATCGCTTTAAACGAGCTTTAATATGTTTTTTTTTCTTTTTTATCGCAACATCGAATATAATTTTATTCAGTCTATTTAATTTGTACAATTTTTTATTCACGTTAAACATCGAACACGTCGAGATTGGATGTTGCGGAAATTTATATTTTTAAAAATAATATGTAATTGAAAAAAACATTGCCGATACTATATTCGTTCTTTGTGAGCACAAATATTCGTTCTGTAATTTTTAGTACGTGTATTTCCATTGCATGCCATGTTTTATTGTATGTTATTTTTGTATAATAATCGCGCACGAAGAGAGAGAGAGAGAGAGAGAGAGAGAGAGAGAGAGAGAGAGAGAGACGGAGAAAAGAGCGCGCATTTATTCATTTCGCTACGGAACACGATAAAAGCAAATTAAATGATCGTGCGTACGCGTATCACTGCGGGATATATCGCGTCGCGGTGGCCGTACAATATTCATCACTCGCTTATATCGCTGATAAAAGCACGGCAAGCGCGATTTTTTTCCTTTTATTTCGTTCGACGCGACGACATTGCGAGGAGCCGTCACATGTATAAAGACTCGAGGGGGTCGATTGCCGCATCATCTCCCCCGCGCAGTCTCGGTAATTAAACAAACGTTTTTTTAAAACGATACTCTTGCACCGGAAACGAAAGAGCGCATATGTCACGATACGCTCGAGAGGGTTCGTGTCCGTTAACGAAACTTAATACCCCCGGAGCATTGAATCTTCGTTATAGCGTGCCGTCGAATTATCCTATCAAGCCCGGCTCGGATTCGGTCCCGGGTGCTCTTTTTTTTTTATTTTTTTTTACGACCGCTTGATTGACGAAATTATCACGGTCGTTGCGCCTCGTCGTACGTCATCGGAGTCGATTCGGCGAAACGTCACTTCCATTCATTCCCTCTCGTTCTTCTATCGCGCCGGAATAGATTTATTTGACGACGTTCCCGCTGACAGTCGAAACGATCGACGCGCTACGAAAACGTGAACTGAAATCAGTCGGAGTTCTGAGGCGGGGCTTCTCGGACCTGGCGCGCACCTGGCATGCACAGTGTGTCTGACCGTCAGAAAATGGGGTAAACAACACTAACTGGTTTTAAAATATTTCTTTTTTGTAAAAACATTGATGATAGTTTTTTTTTTATTCTGTTTTCTTGTTAATAGCAGTGCAAAACGTTCATCGTCTTTAAACATCGATGTCTACACTTAATGAGAGTCTATTGTTCTTCTCTCGTTTAGTGTTTTACATTTATCCCCTCTCTCGATGGTCATCGACACTGCCAATTATTCGCGCGCGCACGAACGGAGCAGGTGCTGCGACTCTCGTCGGTGACAGAATTCGAGTCACGCCTCGACAGGATAGAGAGTCTTAATGACGCGCGATTCTCTCGTTGATAAAGTTTTTTTTTTTTTTATTTAGTCGCACGAGGCGAGAGAGCCTTTTTATCAACGCGGTACCGAAACTGCGAAGATTACGACGCGGAGATAACGTTTCGACTCGAAGTTTCAGAAGCGGACGAGCGATAAGTCTCTCGGAAGAGTGTTGTTGTTTCCTCTTATTTTCGCGGCGCGGTAGATAACGCGAACGAGCGAAGCCGGACGTGTCTAGTCTCTCAGCCCCGGTAGCAGCTCTTCATACATCGTTTTGTCTTAATTGCCGGCAGCGTCGTCTTTAGTCAAGGAGTTCCGGCAGTAGTCGCGTACACGTGAGAAAATTACGACCGGCGGGTGGTACATAGAAATCGCGAGCGAAGGGAAATTTAGCGGAGTGAAAGTACCCGCTAGTTAAAAGATCCTTGCGGTTATACCTACATGTTTCTCTCGGCGTTTCTCCACTCTCGGGGGCCCTGCAATCTCGATACGATCGTAGAGAGAACGCAATGAGATCCAATCTACAATATTTCCAATAGTACCCCATGTCCGGAAATATGTGTATCAGAAATAGTTTCTACTTCGGAAGTGCGATATCACTTGTTTTTGTTTCCTCATGCACACACGCTCAAAAAAAACGCGCGAGAAGTTCCCCTAGGCCTCTGAACTGTACCGGCAGTTCTCTCTCTCTCTCTCTCTCTATTTCGGTTCGATGACCGTAAGGGTGTAAGTCTCTTTTGTTAACAAACTCGTTGTCAAGGAAGATTGTCCTTCGGACTGCACGTAACGTATATTAAAATGAATTCCGCGTACGAGCGATCCTTTATGGTGTGTGCTCCATTCAGAGCGACAGGAGTCTTTGTGCATGCAAGAAAGATCTCACAACTCGGCGGGGATCAGCGTGACCACGTGTGTGGAAGCCGGCGGAACAGTGTCCGGCGACGCGCGCGCGCGAGAGCATCGCCGAGAAATTAAAGGATCCGTCGAACACGGACACTTTCACGATCGAAGGCCTCGTATACGGACGGAGGTGAGTGTTTTCGAAAATTAAACCGGCAAATGTTCTCCGAAAAAAAACCGCGTCTCTCTTCACGAGGCACTAATTGAAAAAATATATTTTATCTTCTCGCATTAATACAAATGATTTAATCGAGAGCGATAATATTGTTGAGATAATTTATTTCTGTTTCAAAAACATAAATCTTTACGACGCAGAAGATAAACGCGCCTGTGTGAGAAAATTTCGTGTTCGAATCGTAGTTGCAATTAACTCAACGCGAGGATATCTTTGCTTTGTGAAACGATTGTTTTGATCTCTTTAATTTGTTAAATTTATTAAATTAAATAGCAAATTTTTGAGACGGAAATTAATTACTCGTTTGATTAAATTACTTTGAACAAATTTCTCGTAAACTTAATTGCGAAACACAAGCAACAGATAGACACTTACGTTGTCGAAATATTAGTTAGTTTTTTGTTTTAACGCGAAGAATATTTGCGAGTGGCTTTTCGGTTCGTCGCATAGTTTCGTTCGCGTATTATCGACGATCCGTCGATATAGAATTCCGTCAGCTTATCGACAGACGGGTTACAAAAAGCGCCTTTACGCCTTCGTTATTGGAATTTGAATAATGTCGGCGACTGAAGTGCCGAGTGAAGAGACGACGATGACGACAACGCGCCCGTTAACGGCAACGACACCGACGACACAGTTAATTGTTAATAGCCTTAACTACAAGACCCATGATCCACTTACCCCGTTAAAACTTGCTCTCTCGCATTATCGTCCTGACGAGCTCGGCCAATTACGGGCCAAGTCGTTAACCGCGTCAACCCGCGTGCTCGCTATCACGTTAAGCGTGTGTAATCGCGACAGTCCGGAAATTGCGTCCAAACTAGTACGACGACGACGAGGATCGTCGTGATAAATGCGTATCGAAAAAGCCGTTTGTGTAACAATTATTGCCGCTTGAGCCGGCAAAATATAGCGCGGCGTAGATCATTCATTGCTTTCCACGTGGTCATTATACGCGGCCGCCGATATGTTTTCGCTTTGAAATTGTATTACGTGCGCAATTAACGCGGATAACGAGCTGCGCGAGCCGAAATGCACACGATCTGATGAAGGCAGTTAAAATATTTCACGAACACGAACAGTTTACACGTGAAACAAAATATTACAAAACGTGCGGAATTTCGTTCTTTGCTCACTGTGTATTTTGTCGTAATTTTTTTTTTTTTTTTTCAGGGTTTACTTATAACTGCGCTGTCGATTGCCATTCTGTGAAAAACGGTATATTACCGCGATGTAATATATTTTCGCGCTTGTCGTTTGTGGTTTTCGTCGCGCGTTCCGTTTCTCTTTTCATCAGAAAAAAAATAGAAACTACGCAATACACGGACGCAGCGCGCACATTTGACGGATACCATCAGCGCTTTATTGCCGCTCGTTTCCTGTTAAAAAGAGAGAGAGAGAGAGATTTCATTTGCGATTGCCTTTTGCGAGTTACTGATAAAGCTGATATGAAACCTCGACAAAAAAGGATACACGCGGCAAAATCCGGACGTAGCATCGGTTCTCGTAGAAACGATTTCATACGGTCTCGATATTTTTATACGCGACACTTTTTTTGATTAAATACATTTCATTTGGATGTAACAGGATCTTCTTTAGTGCAATTGGGTTTTTCTGAGGGAAACTATGTTTTTTCTGTTTTTTTTTTTTTTTAAGTACGGAAACGATTATTTTACGAAAGACAAAAAATTCTTAGTAGAACGCAGATTAAATTCTAGCGAGTTGTAGTTACTTTTTTTCTCAGAAAAATAAAGTCTCGTTTAATTAGCTATTAGCATGCTCGTTCCGCGTTGCCGTATCATCTACTTAGTTGCCTTGGTTTTATGAAGTTTTGAACCACGGGGATTTAGTTCCCGCGTGAATTTAAATTACGACGAAGTGTAATGCCGTGGACTAACGCGAACGGAGAGAGAGAGAGAAAAAAAGAGAATACACTTTCGTGCGCGAAAAAACCGAGAAAAAAGAACGAGAGCGGTTTTTAAAGCTCTTCTGTTTCGCGAGGAGCACTCGGTTTGAGCGGCTTACAAAGAGCTCGGCTCTTTTCTCTGACAGAAAATTGTAAATTCTACAAATTTTTACAACACAGAAACCATTTCTGCGCGTCGCCGTCTTCTCGTTTTAGAAAAACTTCGTTCGGAGAAACTTGGAGGAGTTCTATTGTCGCCTAATCGAGTCATCGACAATTAACGGGCTCATTGAGAGACCAAGTTGGAATCGAATTCAGCGACGCGACGGAACAAATGGCCCAATAAGCGAATGAGGGTTTCCTCCGGGAGGAAACTGTAACTTTGTGACAATGCGCTTTTGTCCGCCTAAGATAGATTATTCCCCACTAATTTTTCCCCGGTAGTTTTCCTATTTTATTCCCACGTTCGTCAACATCCGAGTAAGTTAATTATTCGAGTAAGTTATTTCTTGATACAATACGTAGAATTAATTAACACGAAAAGTAATTCGGTACACACATTATCTTCGATTTCGAAGCGTTGTGTGTACGCATGTGTAAAAAGAACCGAGTCTCTAATTTTAATTTACTCAGTGCAGTACTTCGACTTAGCTGCGATTTCCCAGGAGTTTTCTTCGCGCATAAAGCACTTTTATCGCGCGCGTTACCCCACGTTATACACGTGTCTGCCGCGCGTTCTTCGCGTCCGCTTTTTCCAACCGTTTTTTTCGAACGCAAGGACTGTCGACAGTTATAAACTCCTCTCAGTTTGAATACCCGCCGCAAGAAATCTCTCGTAGATCTTCTTTGGAACGACGCGATTGCTCGAGAATTTCTCTATACGCGCGCGCGTTCAGAGAAAGCAAACTCCTTTTTGCTCGAGAATCGTCCTGGTGAACATAGAAAATGTTTTTTCTTTTGTTTTTTTTTTTTTTAATTTTTCCGCACAGAAAGAAGGGAACCACGCGCGCCCGCGCGCGGAGTGTACGAACACGATCGATCAATCGTGGCGGTTACCGATGTACTATTCTCGTCCGTCGGCCCGAAGTACTTTTAACATAAAAGACAGAGCGCTCGATGTAGATATACGTGCGATGTCTGACAAAAAAGGGCGTATCGTGTGGGTCCTTTGACGTCTGTATTTTTTGTTTCTTTTTCCGCGATCGTTTTTTACCTGCGCGAAATAGCTGCTCGAGTTATTTTACACACTCACATACAACACACACATAGGTTTTTTTTCCACGCGAACGAACGCTACGGTTTATTTTACCATCGATATATATGTCATATAATGCGGAAGATTCTTTTACTTCTGTTGCGCGATAATTTACAACGGCCGAAGTAGTTTTAGCCAGAATTTCCGACGGCAGGTTTTGTATTTCGCAAACACGCGAGAGAATCGCACTTTATATTGTCTTCGATAAAAAAAAAAAAAAAAATGGAAACGAAGAGAGAGAAAACGACTCTAAATATCCGACGACGGCGCGTGAAATACGCGAGTTCATTACGACGGGACATTTTTTCACGTACGGGAAGGGGTGGTGTAAATTCCGGTATGAGAAATGGAGGGAAAAAGAAACGCGGAGTAAAGTTAGAGAGAAAGAGAGAGAGAGACGTATCGGAGCAGCGGGACGTATCTCGCGACACAGGAAGCAGCACCGTGCGAGCAGGTAACCTCATCGCGACTTCCGGTATGGATAGCGACGAGAAGAGAAGGGATATCCTTCCTGTTGTCGCGACGATGTATCGGTTTAACGTGTGCGCATCAGAACCCGAGTTTTGTGTTTCATCGAGTAAAGTTGCAAGAAATTTAAACGTTCGCGAGCGAAGCGAAATAAGTTAATAGGAAATCTATAATCCTCGTCACGCTTTCTCCGAGAAAGCTTTGTTTCTTGTTCATTGTCACAGCCATCGGATGTATTGTCAATCCTCGCGCGCTGCCAATTAGAGTAGAAAATACGTCGGGGAGTGTATTTTTGTTAGGTTTTCACCTTGCGGTTTTATTTAACGCACCGCAATGTTATTAATAGGACGTGCAGCGCTCGAAAGACTCTCGCGCGCGCGCAAGATTGATTTAACCTAATTAAATCCATTCATCTGCTCGCGAAATCAATTTACTGAACGTCATCGAACTTCGGTATACGTTGAAATTTAAATCCTTCCGATAATTGAAATATTCGCGCGGCAAAACATCGAGAATCCGCACGCATCTCGTGCGCAATAATATGAAATTTGCAACAAAAGACGTTCTCTCTCATCTCTACGTTATATTTGTTCTAGTCTAGAAAAATTACGTGCGAAAAGTGCGTTCGCAACTGAAACTTTACTCCGCGTTTTCGAAAGTGTCACGTCTCCATGAAAAATGCGACTGTTCGCACTTTGGCATTTCCGTTGCCATTTCAGCGAGTCAATTGTTCGCGCGCACGAATGCTCGGTCGTGCGGAA
Source organism: Pseudomyrmex gracilis (assembly GCF_002006095.1). Classification (NCBI taxonomy): domain Eukaryota; kingdom Metazoa; phylum Arthropoda; class Insecta; order Hymenoptera; family Formicidae; genus Pseudomyrmex; species Pseudomyrmex gracilis. Next base: position 427,698 of record NW_018020650.1, read on the forward strand.
GTCTTCGCGGAAAAGTCGTATTTTTATTTCCGCGAATTTTCTCGCGCGAACGAATTCCTCGCGAGGATGACCCAATTCGATCGTTAACTCTCTCGACGCGGCTCGCTCATTGTTTCCTCGCGCGATTTTCCGCGCTCCTCGTCTCGCCTCGTCGCCAAGTAACTCGTCGACAAGTGAAAATAAATGGAAATAAATGCGCGAAAGGTGTGTGGGGCGGGCGCGGAGGTGGCGAGGAGGCTTCGTACACGTCGCGAACGCGAGGGCGGTTCGCCGAAGTTCTTGGGGAGGGGGGGGGGAGGACGAGAGAGCCTCGTGATATAAAAGTCTTCTTCTCCCGTAAAAGTCTTTCTCCGTCAACCCCCTTTTGCCCACGCTTCGTCTTTTTACGTTCGATGACGTAAACGCATCGCCGTAGAAACTCGGTGGCTCGACACCATTTTTTTTCTTTGTAAGACAGACTCATAGCACACATATGTACGTATCTATATGCGCATCGCGGCGCATGTCGCGGAAACGGGTCGACCTAACGGATTCGTTGCGCGATTCTGTCGTGTCGCACTTTTTGCCGCGAACGAATCCCCCGAGAAAGATCGGATTGCTCGGCGCGCGCCCCATTTCGGACTTTCTCACGTACAAAAGTAGAGAGAGAGAGATACCAAGCACGTCAGTTGCCCATCCATCTTTGCCGCGAATTAAATCTACAATTAATTAAGACGCGCCGCGATGCGCTTCGATAATCGTAACAAACAACATAAAGTGTGTTAAGGTCGAAAGAAAAGTTTTTTCTTTTTATTATGCGGATCTTTATCTGTGTTTTTGTTTTCTAATTACATTATTATAATATCAAAAAGAAATTATTCTCGCTCGTAATATAAAAATAAGTAATGAATTCAAGTAAGGTCATAAACGAGCAGAAATAGGTGTTAGAAAAAAATATATATAATTATCAAAAAGAAGTAACTACTACATTAGTAACTCGTACAACAAACGTTTCAACTCTTTACTTGAAGAGGACTCAAGTAAAGAGTTGAAACGTTTGTTGTACGAGTTACTAATGTAGTAGTTAATTCTTTTTGATAATTATATATATTTTTTTCTAACACCTATTTCTGCTCGTTTATGACCTTACTTGGATTCATTACATTATTATATTTCTCGTGCGCGCGCGCGCGCAAGCGATAGGGCGATTACAACCGAGTAATTGCGCGCTGAGGATTAATATATAGCGCGAAAAATCAAAATATTAGAAATTTGTAAGCGCATCGATTTGTCTCTTCACGCTCGAGTGAACAAAAATCACGCGACTCGCACAGCGAACGTATAGAAGTGGATGACGTCAACGGCGTTTCCGATTATTCCGTCGTGATGAGATAATTAGAAGATTAGATTACTCGCTACTTATGTTCATGAATTTTCATGAGGTTTTCCTTGGCCGAGCTGCTATTTAGCGAAATAAACCTTGGTCGAAGTCCGTGACTGATGCAATCTGCGTTCAGGTATCGTCTCTTTTCTTCATTTGCCGTCGCGGGTCTTTGACTGACCGATCGAAAATAACAGAAAGTTTATATCGAGGGAGCGATTTTGTTTTTACTCGCAAACATCACATTTCGCGATAGCCTTCGTCCGAGATCCAATTTCGCTTTGCGCGCTCTTCGGAAAACTCATAAAGGACGTCGAGCGGACAAACGGCGGATGAAACAAACCTCGCGGAAAGTGACGTAATGTCGTCGCCAAATGGAAGATCGACAAATACGGCGGGAAGAGCAACCGGAACTTTGTTACCAACTTACTTACAGTATGACGTACAGTGTTGTTTATCGTTTGCTATGGACCGCGAGATTAACTTCCGCAATAACAACGAGAGAAGTTGGCGTCGGGAATTTGAAGCGTCCCGAGACAGGCGGTCGCGCTTGCTTTGTGCTCTTTCGCGTTTAATCGCTGGCCGTAAACACACTTTGCGCAAACACACAAAAGTGGTTATCATTTATGACCGAGCGAGTGCGTAATATCTCTTTGAGAGAGAGAGAGAGAGATGTGAAAATGATAGTCTCAAATATTACTCGGACGAAATAGACATTTTAACGCTCGTAAAAATACAAAGTACGAAACATTTTATTTAAGGAATGTATATATATGCAATGTATACTATACACGTACTTTGCAATATTACTTCAATATTTCAAGTTTGAATATAGATATAAAAATAATAAATTAGGAAAACATTCTTTAAGAATTTAAAAATCACTGTGCAAAAAATAAAAAAATCATATTCTGTAAACATACCCTCAAAGTTTGAAGTCATTTCCTATATTTCAACAAAATCGACCGAATCTTAACGATCTCCGCGCGAGATTATAAATTTTGCTCCGCGAGACAGATCGCGCGCTACAAAATTGAAACGCGATCTCGATCTCGCTTAATCGAATCTCTCGTCGTTTAATGGCAGACCAGCGTTTTACGATACGAAATGTCATATCGTATCGTTCTTTTGTTCGGCCATTATGTGACACGCCGCGCGTATGCTACGTGATCGAGTCTACGCGATCGAGATTTTATATATATACGACATCGGACCGCGTCGGGTCGTTGAACTTTTCCCGCTACCGTACATTGTCGATTTACGACCCGCGTAAATCTTTTCAAGGCATCGAGACGGTTTGCTTATACGAATGTGAAAAAAACTTTGACGACGGGATATTATTATTTTATTCAATAACTTAGACGAAGCGTTCTTCAAATATTTTTAAGACACAAAAAAGTGAAACTTCTCGCGGAATTGAGTTGAATTTGGAATCGGCTTCTTATCGCGAAGTGTGAGAGAAAATGCTCCTTCTAGTTAACCGGGAAGTGGCGAGAGCTATAAATTCAATCGCGCGAACGTAAAAGGCGGCGCGTGGTCGGTTCATTAACCAAATATAGTGAACGAGTTACGCGAGCGAAAACGCCGCGTCCGATGCCACCATGAGTTTTATTACACATCTTTCTCGATAGCGGCGCGCGCGAGCGGCGTATATGACTTTCGTCGATTTTTCTTCGGAGTGATGTGTCGATTAACGTTTCTCGTCAATTACGAAACTTCAGCGTGCGGTGTTTCTTACGCAACCGAACACCTGCTGCCAGTGCAAATATGTGTATTAAGAGACAAACTCTTTTCTATTAAGAAAAACTTTTTCTGTTCGCGAGCATTTCCACAAAGCTCCGAAACTCTGTTTCTCCAGCTCTAAAAGTATCCTCGAAATTCGCGCGAAAATTTACGAACGAGACTTACTTTTCCTCGAAAGAAAAACGTTTTTTTTTTTTTTTAGGTTCTCTCGCTGAGTTTCTCCGCGTCTTCTTTACATGCGCTCGTAAATACTCGGCAAACGGATGCCCGCGGAGAACGTAAATCGCCATCGTAATTTTCGAGAGTCTAGAAAAAGAGACCCCGGGCCTCTCCCCTCTCACCCGGTCAACGATAAGTCAGGCGTAAGCCTACGATAAATCACCGCGGCCGGATTTTCACCGGAAACGCGGCGGATCCGCGGTGTGTGTATCTCCGAGAGAGCGCGCGCATTCGGCAAGCGCAGCGATTACGCAAAAGAATTCCGTTTCGCGGCGCACCAAGTCGAGATGATCTCGCCGCCGTTTAAGATATATCACGGCGAGGTGGAGGAATGTATCGGAGTAACGTTCTCTCCTTCTTTCGCGCGAGCACGGAAGCGGATAGGTCGAACGCGAATAAATCTCTTCCAGATGCGCGCGGTCGCGTGGCACGCGCGCGCACGCTTTTTTATTTTTTGTCGCGTGAGATTAGATTCATCTTCTTCGGTGATGCGAGAATAATAAATTTACACACCACCGTCGCCTCTGATCCTCGCGATATGTTTCCGTAAAATTGTTGCTCCGCTTTTTCAAGCTTCTTTTTTTTTCCAAGAGCAACCGATCTCTTTAAAGTCACATTCTGTTGTTATGCGCTGAGAGAAACCGCGTATAATGAATGTACAGGATACTTTGTTGAGAGCTGAGAGTCGATGTTGCTCGTTAATATTGCGAACGAGAACTGATTAAAAACTGAAACGTACGAGTTGGATTTTTTGTTATTAAAGCTCGATGTGTTTTTCCAACAAGTTTGAAAAATTCGAACGGATAAAAATTCGGCGAGATAAAAATAGGCTATTTTTTTAATGAAGGGATTTTTAACAAAAGCATTTAACTAGGAAAAAAAGTTTATATATACCGTTATATATGTTTATTATTGATTTATTATTTCGACCGGTTTTAAGTCGAATGAACTAAACAAAAAAAATAAAACAAAAACGGATTAAATATGATTAAAACATAAAGAGAAAAAAACAAAAATAGGATTTAAAAAGTAAGAAAAATCGCGGCACGTAACAATTCGCGAGCTGTTGACTCGCCTGGTTTTCCCCGCGAATTACGAGCGGTTACGACGGGCGAATTTAATTGATTGAACTCATCGCGCGGTCTCAATTTAGATTACAAACTACCAGAGCGTTAAAGTTGCTCTTCTCGAGCATCCGCTTCGGCGCCCGACGTTCATTTTCGTCGGCGCGCAGTTTTTTTCAGTAAACATTTCACTCTGCAATATGCAGTTCGCATCTTTCGCCTGTATAGGCCGACGCGAAATTCAAGCTCCGTGAAATCTTCACACACGCTGCGCTTTGCAAAAAGTTAAAAATATATCGTTACGCAACATGAAACATTGGTTTAACCGTCGGGAGATTTTCACCGTCTACCGTTTTCCGATTATTGCCGCTCGAATAATTTCTCTTTGAAAAAAAATTTCTAAGAGCGCGTCACATTCTTCTTCTCTTGCTATTCAAAAATTAAGTGAAAAAAAAAAAAAATAAAAAACCAAGTCGAGAATGAGCGACAAATTTCTAATCTTTTAAAATCGTAGACGGAAATACATTCGACGTTTATAAACGCCAAACACGGTATATCGAATGTGCTTTTCGTTCTCTTCGACTGTGTTGCGACTATAGACAAACAGTTACAAAAAAAAAAAAAAAAACACGCATATTCGCAATTAGACGCGACCATTCGTCTGACATCGCGCTTTGAAGCTCCCTCGGAGCTCGCGCCAAGATATTCTTGAAATACTCCCAAGACTAGACTTTGATCGGACGAAGAAGACGAGCAGAGTGAAAGATCACGTATAGAGCGTCGTAAATTCCGCTCGCTGCTTTTTCACGTTTACACGCGCGACCATCATTGCGCGTTTCACGGATCGTTATTTTTTCCGCGAGTTTATACACGGAGCGTCGTCATGCCGGCTCCGCGGTAGCTGTTTTACGGTCGCGACCTCTCGAACTGCTACTCGACTACGAGCTTCTTCATTCCCGAGCGAGCGAGAAAAGATTTTTCTCAGCAAGTTGACCAATGCGATCGACGGAATCCGATTAAAAAGGTTCTGACACAACAAAGTACAAGCTCCGGTAGAACTTCGCGCCGTGTAGAGACGTTGGGATTCGTTAAGGTATTGGTTCGAGGATTCTCAAAAGTTGCCACGCGACGGCGAAGCACTTGCTAATATTTCGTCAGAGATACAGCGAGAGAGTCTTAAAATAGAGAAGAGATCGCGAGGAGAGAGACGCGCGCTGACCAACGAGTGGCTTTTGACGAAAGAGAGACCGAAAAGATATCGCGCGAACGTTCACCCTTCGCAGAAATTCTGTTTGACTTTTTTGCGAATCACACAATTCGCTTTATTTTAGATACGCAGCATATATACGGTTGGTGGATTTTTATGAATTTACGACGCGACGCAACGCAAATATTTGTAGCTTACGACGCGTACACGTCGTGTCGGAGATAATTAACGCAATGGTTTTTAAAAACGATAATAAAAAATAAATGGCGCAAAATCGACGCGTCGAATCGTGTGACGCAATCAATTCGCGGAAAATTGAAATTGTCCTCATTTCATCTCGCGTTTTGTTAACTCTCCGGTATTACAGTGACGATGTTTGGTTATGAAATCGCAGTGCAGTATTGCAGCTTTATGACGACGATACGCTACCAAAAAAAAAAAAAAAGAAAAACAGGTAGGGCTGCCGATTGCCATATGGACGATAAAATCGTGGCTTTTATTGAAGGAGGCCTCATTCACCCGGTCGACAGCCGTTTCGCGGGAGAAAAAAATTCTCGCGATCATAAAACGTAATGATTTCGCCGAGTCGAGGGGAAGGATGGTTCCACGCGGTCACGTGGAAACGGACGAGTATAACTCATTACGTTTCCTAATCCACAAAGTGCAATTCGAGAACGTGTTGTAATTTGCGCGTGCGCGATCTGTCGCAACTTATCGCGAATGTGACTGCAAAACCAACATCCAACTGTTTCGCGTTGCAGTAATTTTCCTATCAGAAAAAGCGTGTGTAAATAATCACAATCGATTCTCTCGATATTGATTGTTTTCGCTTTTATCTCGACGCTGATTGGACATTTCGCGGATGTGTTTTTCGATTCTTGCACGAATCAAGAGGAACGGTAGTGCCTCGCGCCAAGTTGTGCCACTTATACGCGAAATTCATGCGATTGAGAAGTGAAGAGATTTTCATGGAGCAATGTCTCAAGAACGACTGAACCAATCAATTTCGTTTTAGTCTCAATCGCTTCAGAAAAAAATAGTACAAAAAAAAGTTATTCTTGCGTTTTTTTTGTTTGTACTACTGATTTAAAGATATGCGACGATAAAGTTTCGAAGTGAGAAATTCACGTTGTCTCAGAAACGTTATTATTATTATCGTTGTCGTGCGACCAAAATGTGTGCATGTTCGTACGCTTGTTAACAGATGGCATACATGTACGAGCGCGTTGAAAGAAGAAAAAGGAAAGACGGGAGTGTGTGAGTTAGAAAAGGAAAACGAGTTTCACATACGTAACTTTGACTACCAGAATCTAATGAACTAATCCAATCAGCGTCGTATTAAAAGTATACAAGTACTTCTATTTGAATTGCACCGTTATATATTTATAATGAAAAAAAGAAAAAACGTTTTTATTAATTCAAGGATCCCATTTGTAGTCTGAAGTAATGATTTAAATAAAACTCTTTGTATGTTTAAATCACAAACTACTGAGTAGGTATTCAACATCAGACCAAAACAAATAATTAATAAATAAATAATTTCTAATCATTATATAGTTGGGGTGCAACCGCTCCAAGTTTTTTTACATATTTATATAACGCAGGTCGATAACGAATTATCAAATAAATAAATGAATACATATTATAAAATTAGTTACTAAGAGCGATAACTTTGAGTCAAAAGAATAAAGTTGACATGTGGATGTATAAAACGTTAAAATATAAAAGACGTCAGAATATAAAACATCAGAAATATAAAATAGAGAATCAATTAATAAAACTACGAAAGATGTAATAAATAAATAGATAAATAAATAATTAAAGAATACAAATTAAACCTACATAAATAGAACACTTTCTTTTAACTGTAAGATAAAAAACCGGATTGAAATGTCACAGTACTCGCCAACACACAGAGAAACGGAACAAAGTATAAAGGTCTTACAAACTATATAATACAAGAAATATATAAGGCCTTACGAGCCATTCCCAGGATGTTGAGCGGAAACTGTACGTGTGTATATATATACATGTAACGAATTCAACTTGTAAATTTTTACAAGTGAGTGTTTTTTTATTCTATATAATACAATACATATATGAGAAGTGTCAGAAATAACGCATGAAAATCAAATTCGAAAAATAGAAAAAAAGAAGAGTGCAAAAACAACACGTGCCTAAAGTCACGTGACTTTAAAACGTGACTAAAATAAAGTCACGTGACAAGGAGAAGAGGTAAAACAACACGTGCCTAAAATCACGTGACTTTGGGCACGTGTTGTTTTTCTTCTTCTCTCTGTCACGATTTTAGTTTCGTTTTTAAAGACACGTGACTGTAGTACAGTCACGTGATTGTAGTTATGTGTTGTTTTTTCACTTTTTTCTGTCACGTGACTTTACTTTAGTCACGTTTTTAAAAACACGTGACTAAAATACAGTCACGTGTTGTTTTTCCACTTCTTTCTCTTACTAGTTTTCGAGTTTGATTTTCATGCTTTATTTCTGACATCTCTCATATGTGTATTATATGGTTTTTTTTGGTAAGACGTATATACTAGCTGTCATCGCAGTGACAGGTTGTGTTCACTGACACAACACGTTAAAACAAAAATAACAATAGCGCGTTCTTGTGTTGTGATAGTAATTAAAAACAATAACTTGTGGTTTATTAGATAACGCAGTGATAAAATTCTTCTAGAGCGTAGTTTGTACTAGCGAATAATTACAGTTTACAAAATGGAGTGTTCTATTTTTCTTCACGTAAAATACGCAAATGGAGAGAAGACGTGTAATCAGCTTGTTATGTGTTTTCATGTATGTAATTCGGGCAATTCTATTTAATTTCCGGAGCGCAGCGTGACGCAACGCGAGCAATTCGAAAAGTCATTCATCACGTGTGTGACCTCGTTTTACTTACGTTGATTAAGTTTTTGCCTTATGTATTTTAATTAATATGTTCCAAGAATTTGAACTAAATATGTTCTTATATATTAAAAAATACATGGAAATATCTTTTAATGAATAGTATAATTAGATTACAATCACACTTCGTGATTATTAATAGGACAAAAAAACTCAGTTTTAAGAGTTAAAACTGAATTGTGATCGGTCGTTTGCAAGATTATTTCTCGCATCTTTCTCTCGGAATGCACCTGTTATTCCTCTGCGAGCGCGGAAGGCAGCTTTTGTCTCAAGGATATAACTGCGTTCACGCCGCGCCGTAAATCGTCGTAAAGCGCGCGCGATTAGCGCAATTAGCTCTCCGTCGATTCGCCGCTGAAGTTTCCGGGGCTAACGAACGCGGACGGACGCGCGTTAATTAGTTCCACGAAATTCATTCTCATCGCGCGCGCGCGACACAATGTCATTCCGCCAATTTCTCGAAAACGAAAGTCGAAGAGCGCGCGCTAGAGAGGATTTGATGCTATTTGCAGACAGAAAGAAAGAGAGAGAGAGAGAGATAGGATCGCTTCGTCTAATTGACGTCTCGTCGAAATTCCGTAAATCTCGCCGAGTGTATTCTCGACCGAACAGCGGTCGCGTGATGTTTCTCTAATGAACCGCGCTAATGATCGTTATACAGTTGCTCCTTAACGGAGAAGTAATTAATGAGCTTTTCACAAATCGCGCAAACGCACGCGCGTGTGTCTCGCGATTATTAACCGGCGTTCCCAACATTCGTTATCTAAATAATAAATCGATCAGTCGCGTCTTTTCATTTTACATTTAACGTGTGTGATGCACTTGTAACGTATAAAAAACCTACTTGTAATATATAATATATAATGTAATATGTAATATGTAATATATAATATAAAAAATTATATGCGCGTTATTTCGCGCAGCTATATTGAATACGTAAATCGAGAATAGAGGAAATACCTCTTACGGTTTTTCTCCTTGGACGTTTGTTTTTGTCATTCATTGAATATACGTCGGGCGCGCGTGTTTTTTTTTTTTTTTAGCGCGATCATACGCTTTTCCTACAACGGTCCGCTTATTAGTAGCGCGCACGGTACTGTTTATTATTACTGTTAATTTCCACTCTCAATAAATAGTCCGATTAAATAGTTTGATTAATCGCGAACCGATCGTTCGCGACGGGCCATTAATTAGTTCCGCGAAATGAACGACCGCGCGTCGAAGAAGATCCGTTTAAACGGAGATCTTCAAGAGTGTCTCTTTCTACGCTCACTTCCTACGTTACTTCGCGGAAACTGTAGTTTACGAGCAACAGGTGGTTATAACGAATATTATATATTCGCGGCGTTGCGCGCATCGAGGCCGCGTAATTGTGGGGTCTTTCATGGTGTTGAATTTATTAAGCAAATTCGGCTTGTGTCGCGACCGAATAAATACACAAGATTACACATACACACATTCTCTCTCTCTCTCTCGTTTCGTACGAAATGTGGAAGTTACACGAAGGAGAATCCCACCTTTGCGCAATTTAATCGCCGGGATCTTAATTACAATCGGACTCTCTTTCGTAACTCACGACGCTCTTGATACGGTAATTGAGACGCGTAAAGGATACTCGAACGTGATTGGATATATTAATTATAAAAGAGGAGAGAGATAAACGTGTATGTGTGTGTGCGCGTGCGCTCTCTCTCCGACGAAACTAATCGTTTCTTTGATAAATTTTAAGAACTTTTTGAGCTCGAAACAGACCGAATTGTGTTTTTCTTATATTTATATTACGAGCGAATTATTTATTATATTTTATAATCGTTTCTTATAACGATGATTGAATTTTTTGTAACAATAATATAAGGTCTGCGAAAGCAACGTGACATTGGATTCTCATTAAACTTTTCAATCGATCAATATCAATAAAAAGCATCGATATCAATTCAAAGCAATAAATTAAGACGCCAATCAGTGGCGCGGTGATAATAATTGATCGCACGCTTCGATTGAACGAAGATGTTCCTCGATAAAAACGCGCGATTCGCAAAGGTGGCATTCAATCGAAATCAAACGTCTCTTTCTTTCTCTCTTTTTTAACGCGCGCAATTTTAATTATGCACTCGCCGTCGTCCTACTTTAAAAAAACCCTCACCCACGTGCGCTCGTGCGCGCGCGCGCGCGCCCACGCGCTCGTTATAAATTATGCGCCGGCCAATCGCGCGCGTTAACACTTCGCGGAATAACGAGCGAACGAGCTTGGGCGTGTGTGGATGTGCTTCCAAATGTCCGTTTCTTATTATCTCTCCTTGGAAAGTTTCCTGTCAGTTTTACAATTTGCGCGCGTATTTCCGACGATATTTCAACGTTCGAAATAAAATCTCGATGAACTCGCAAAAGCGAATGCAACATACATTTTTTCATCTTTCTCTCTCTCTCTCTCTCTCTCTCTTCCCTGACGAAATGTGGATCACGGGTCACGACGCTTCGTTATTTTGGAGAACACTTGCCGCGCGTGTGTCAAAAGCGGCGACGAAACACATCTCGCTCGATTCTCTTTCCAGGTAAACTAGAACGAGGGAAGAAGGAGCGCATTAAGGCAACAGATTGCCCGCGACCTGCACGCACGCACGCGCGCGCGCGTTGCGCGTGATGTGCGCGTTAGCGGTTAATTAGCGCTTAATTATTCGACTCCCGTGTGTTGTTCGCGCGCGGTTTGCGTCGTACGTGAGGAGGAGGAAGGGTGGGAGGGAGAGGGGAAATCATGAAGACGCGGTTCCACATCTCGTCTCTGCATCTCGGTCCTACTTGAGCGAGAAGAAGGAGGAATCTCTTCAAGAGCGCCGAGACGAGTGTATCAAGGATGCAGGGCGTCTCGACGGAGGGCGCCTCGCCCGGCGGTCGCCGTTTGTCCCGCAGTTTTCACTCCTGTCTTCGCGGAGCCGACCACGACGACCTCGAATCAGGTATCTAGAATGTACGACGAAATTGCATGTTGCGCGCTCGCGCGGCGAGACCGAGCGAATCGTTACTGTAATTACGAGACATATCGCGGGCACGTATGTATATCGCGTTGCGCTTGTTATTAGATACGAGAGGATATTTTAGCGGGATAAATGTTTTCAAGTGTATGTATGTGCGGGCACAATCCCGCACTTCTTTATTTCGTTCGCGAGATTGAATGTGACGGAATGCGACCTTTTTTTTTTCTGCGCCGACCGATTCTTTTTATGGCGCTGATCGAACGCGCCGATCCGGGGCGCGTAGGATAAACGACGCGCGCGATTAATAATAAGCACGTAGGTGAATATTAAAGCCCTACGCAATATCGCGTGCCTACGCTCGTTAAAGTCGCACTTTGTCTCTCCCGATCGGTCTCTCCGAATCGGGCTTCCGAAAGAAAGCTCTCGGATATAATTCGCCGACAATTTTCATCGCTCGCATCGCGTGTTTTCTTTTTCGTCTCTGCACAAAATGTTGCTTTTCTCACTCACCTTGTATTCAATTGAGTTGAAAATATTCAACAGAAGAAAGAAAAAAAGTTCGTCCGAAAACTAACTTAAGCGAGTTTTCGCTAATAGATTCGAGGTGAATGTCTTGTTAGTAAATTCTAAAACACACAGTAGTCTGCGCTGTCTCTGCACGATGGAATTCCAAATGAACTATTTCCATCGACCGACGGTATTTACCGTAGTCTTCGTACACCGTCGTCATCGTCGTCGTAAAAGTCACGCCGCGGAAATACGCGGTTGATACTAAACAGATGACAACACACGCGCGCGCACGCAGGTCTGCGCACCCACGTGACACGCGCTGTTTACGAGGAGGAGGCGGCCGTGTGTTGCTCGTGGTTTGATACACACGATCGCACACATCGAGCACCTCGAACGACGACTGTGTGGCGACGAGTAAGCGAGGGAGAGACCGCGTTAATATTTACTTTCATACACAGCCTCCGTTCGCCGCAGTCCATTCCCGCGACTGCATCGTGTTCACCGTGTTCTCTGTCTTGACCGTCCGCGGGACTTCTTCTTCTCGTGAATCGACTCGGTGTCTCGGTGCCCGTCGCGATCCCCGACGCGACGATAATTACCCGTCGACGAAATGTGAAACGCGAAGTCAGTTGCGGAGACGTGCGTTCACGCGCGTGAATGCGAATGCCATTTTTTCTGCTGTGTACACAAAGTTATCGAATGATCGGCGAGATATCGTTAAGCATCCGTCGTTTAACAAAATCGACGATTTGCGAGAGCTCTCTAAATTTTACACGCTTCATTTTGTTTTTTTATCGTTGGCAGATTACGGTACAAATGTGTGCGTGTGTGTGTTTAACTGATAACGGTACATACTTTGATACGGGATATAGATATCTCTACGTGACGAGATATTTAAACTAGAACGATAAGCGATAACCTCAGTCGGATACCGAATATCAATCGGTAAAATGCTAGACGAGACGCGCGTTGTTATAACCGTCGATTACGCGATGTCGCGATGTGTATTATTGATATTTATATACGACGAGATACTTTTGCAACCTGTGAGTGTTTGCGGCGCGCGTTCTGCGCTGTTTCTGCGAGACCGAGTAAACTGTTTTTGCCGTTGGGTTGTTACAAAATAATATACATTAGTCGCCGCTTTTGATGTATGGTCGAAGAATTGCGAACATCCGAACGCGGTTACGCCGCGATCGATCATCCGCGATCTGGACCAAACAGGAAGACTTTCTACGGAATTCCGTTATTACCCGAGTGGAGATGATAGTCGACGTTTGAGCGATCGTTAATGTCAGGAGAGATATTCACCGCCATAGTCAATCGATAGTGAAGGAACCGCAAGGCGAAAGTTTCCTCGATCCTCGCGCAATTTGCATCCCACACGCTGTCGGAAATTGCGAACGATCGCGACGGCGATGCTCTCTCGTCGAAAAATTTCTTCTCGACGTGTCGCGGAGGAGAGTGACATCAACGAGACAGAAGAGACGAGAGTTATCGCGAGCCAATGATTCATCGGAGCGAAGGACCGATACTTTTTGTTCGTGCAATTTTCCAGACTGATGATCTAAACAATTGCGTCTCAGTTCTAAAGATAATCCTACATCAGCATGAGAATCCGTTATGTGCCGCAAGATATCGGCAACTGCCACAGACGTATGTCATTTGCATTTTTAAAAGTGTTTTCATTGCACAGCAATTAAATAAATGTTGTATTCTCTAGTTTATAAAAAATATTTAATATTTAATTTTTTTATAAAACACTATTTTGTAAAAATAGTTTATAAAAGAATATTTAATACATTATTCTCTTCTCTAATATAAACAAGAAAATATAAGAGCGTGTTGGGGATATTTTTTTTTCTGACTAGAACACACGTTTGAGGTTATTTCCGAACTACTATTCTTGACCTACTGTGTTATTAGTTGCACAATAATTGCTTCACGTGCTGCGACAGCGTCGAGATACAAAGTTAGCTTTGAGACTTTGCAAACAACTTCGATTTTCAAACGGGTATCGAATATACAGACGATTTTTTTCGTTCCATTGTTCCCTTCGGTTTATATTACCCTATATTGGGAGATTTATAATCAATGTTACATATGTGTTGTAAATCTTCGTGAAAGTTGCTTGTGATCGTAAATTTTACGAGATGCTCGCCCCGGCCACGACTATTTTACAGTTATTTTGTGTGTGTGTGTGTGAAGATAAATTATACTTGTGCGTACACACGCAGCTCTTCGCGGCTCTTTGCTCCGTAAAAGACAATCCGCGCATTTTGCGAATGTCACAAAACGTCTCTTTTAAAAGCGTAAAACGAGTAAAATCGTGTTTGTTTATATTGACGTGCTGTTTTATTCGCCTACTTTTTTCATATATTTGTATATATATTTGTTGTCGTATATATTTTTAACGTCCGACTCGTTAAAACTCGGTCAAAACCCGATACTGTTACAGCGTCGATCGTCACGCAGGAAAAAAGGTGGCCCGTTAGACGCGCGATATGTGTGTTTTGCTCGGTGCCTCTTCTGGAGATACCGAACTCGATTCTGACGCGCGCGTCGGTCCTCTCTCTCTCTTACTCTCTCGGAGCGAGCCGACAAAGCGCCTTAAACGAATATACACACGAGATGATGATCGGCGCGAAACTAGCATCGGGTTATTTTTACCGATTTACGTCATTAAGAGAGAGAAAGGAGTCGAGTTTTCCGCGGTTCTCTTCGCGGTGCGATATAATTGCTTCTAATATGTGTGTGTGTGTGTGTTAAAAGCAAAAAATATATTGTATGTACACTCCTCGTTCTGCTATCCTCGCGTTGTAATATTCTCTGGACGGAAATACCGTTAAATTTTCTCTATTATACAAATTTGTAACGCAGATTATTTTCTTTCTTGCGAATGTTCCAACGTTTCGCCGCGTGCTCGTTACTTTCGGTGATTTTAACAGGCGAAATTCAGCGGAAGATCGAAAAACGCCATTTCGTTTCGCTGCAATTCGACGAAAAAGCACATTCCGCGACGAACTCCGCGTTCGTTAAAAATATTATTAACAGACGCAAGCGCAAAGTATATATCAGCAAATAGCGCAAAGGGAGATGTACAAACGCGCGCGCGCACTTTAAATTAATCACAATTCCGTTTCTGTGCGTTAGAGTCTGTGCATTTAAAATTTAAACGACTTCGCACGCGAGACCGCGCGTTTCTCTCACGCGCGCGCGTGTAGCGTTATTATGCGATTTGCAGGCTGACGTGTGTTTTAGCGTCGCGTCAAGCTCCATTAAAATATAATTTCCACAAAAAGCGTTGCCCACTCGTGGAACGGGGCGAGCATTATGCGAGAAAATAACCGAGAGAACGCGAGCTCCGCCAACCAGCATCGCACGCTCCGGTGCATTTTCCGCGCGCCACGGTTATTTCAATTATTGCGATTTTACAAATAGCCGGATTGTCGCGTAAAGCGATCTCAATAAATTTTTTTTTCGTACAAATGCGGATATACACAAAAAAAAATGTAAATTTCTATGAGTTTTTCGCGCGCAAATTGCGTATTTACGTTGTAGTTCAACGATGTAATTTATTTCTCGTTAGCGTTTTGGGTTTTTAAATTGTAAGTAATTTTGATAATAGGTTATTTGAAAACAAAACAACAAAATTAAGCATGTGGTTTGATGATGGGAAAAATTAGTTGATTTGGTTTTTTAACAAAAGCAGTCCAAATCGTATATACGCACGAGATGAGCGAATCCCATTCGCGTATCCCTCGGACGGATCGTGAATACAAACTATAGATTTTACGACTCAGATAATTGGATAAACACACAGAGAGCCAATTTTAATGTCTCATCACACCGTCCTTTCTTGTTCCTCCTCTTAGCACGCTCGTTAGGTGTTCATTAAAGAGGGGCGAGCTCGAGTAGCTGCCATCGGGCAATTAAGTCGTGCGATTACGCGAGCGAGAAGCGAGAGAACCGGGGAAAAGATAGATAGATTTATTTATAATCCGGATCGATTTCCACATACGCGAAGATATCTCTCGCGTTCTCTTTATTCTCCATAAAAGTTTTTTACGCACATCGAAATAACATTCTGTGCGCTATTTAAACGAGTAATAAAAAAAAAAAAGTACTTTACGAGAGGATATATACGAAGAACATATCGATTATATTCTCTCGCGTTTAATTATCCGCGTGAAAAACGCCGATTGCTCGGCGCAATTATTTACTTGGAAAATGCGCGCGCATCTGAACAACGATTACGCGAGTATGCGCCCGTTGAAAAGAAGTTGCACAAGCGCTTCGCGTTTTACGGTGCGCAAAAGCGTCCCGCGACGTTTGTCGAAACGCTCGTAAAACGTTCGACACTCGAATTCACGCTCAGAGAGATAGAGAGAGAGAGAGAAATCGAAACCGCGGACACACGCGTGTCGATAGCAGACCCCGTTCGGTCTTTTTCCCAGATTGTATTTTGTTGCATGAAACCTGTAACCTTATCATCTGCAATTTCTCTCTTCTCTCAAGTTACGACATCGAATTTCATTACGAAAAAAAAAAAGACTTAGAAATTGCACAGAAGCGCGATCGGCGTGTGTTCGCAAACGGGATTTAAATGTCACGGAAATGTTTCTTTTTTTTTGTTTGCAATATTTATTCCCTCGCAAAAATCGACACTTTCACGCGACGTTCGGATCATCTTCTTCCGTGGCAAATCAAAGAAGATAATTATGGATATGAGGTTACTCGTAATTACACATTATTGAGAGTAAGAGAAGCAAAAGTGGGCATAAACACCAATAATAATAATAATAATAAAAAAATGGCTACGTGCTTGTCTATACTTTCCCCACGACAAGAACTTGTTCTAAGCGAGACGGCTAAAAAGTTGCGAAAAGTCCCGCGGGAGTAAATTTACTTGCGTTCGTTCGCGGATGAATTTACGATTGATTTCGACTTCCACGTACTTAGCGATCGGTTGACAGCCGACACGAACGTGTTCCGGAGAGACGGGATTAAATTCCACTCGTCGTTCGCAATGTTGTAAATCTAGTTTCGAGGGCGGTTTACGTGTCTATCAACGGCGCGCGATCAATCATCCGTTGCACACCGTTGTTGCGAGAGTGCAAAAAGAACGTCAAGTCCGTTATTTTTCTCTTTTTTTTTTTTTTGCCGACTTTTGCTTTCGCGATAAACCCACTTTCAAAAGCGTTCGCGTGCAAACACAGGGTGTGCCGATTACAAATAAATAATTGACATTAATTTCTTTCATTTTCTCGAATATCGCGCAATTTGCATAAATAAAGAGAGCCGAGCGATTTTCTCTTTTCGCTGTGATCAATTTAGCGCGCGATACTCGTCGACAATTATCGTCGATTAAATACGTACAACGCGGTGAAATTGCAACAAAACTGCAGCAAAGTGCAGTTCGCACTGCTCCTTGAATAACGTACTCTCTTTTTTTCACGCTTTTACTGGAAAATGAATTTTCTATTCTATTTCGAGAACTTTTCTTCTCTTTGACTCGTGACCTACTTTTCCGCGTAAGCGTAATGTCGTGTATTTCGCCGAAATCAAATTGGAATCTAGAGGTACATGTGACGTGCGGTCGCGCGCTCATCTGAGAACTCGTTCAAAGTGTGTTTGGAGGTTTCATTAGACATTCTCTCAGGCCGCTAATATTTGCGCGTGCCGTCTCGCCGTCACATATAAGATCGACCGCAACCGCTCTGGGAGACAGAGACGTGCAATTAGTTCGAGAGATCTCGAGAGGAGGGCTGTGGGGAGACTATAGAGAACGGGGTTAGAACTGACGGCTTGTCTCTTCTCGCGGAACGCCCCGTCCTGGCGCCCCCGTAACAGCGCGCCGATGCGTACACCCATGCGCGATGATAATTTCGCAACTCGCACGCTCGTTTTGTAGAAAGTCTTCCCGAGAAGAATGCTTCTCTTCCCGCGGCGGTTTTCAGTGAAGAATACGCCGCGCGTGTACGAGCGGCGAAAAATCGCGTCGCTCAAATCGTACGGACTCGCGTCGAAATGTTGCGAGAATTGAGAAATTTACTTCTCGGAAATAGACAAAGAGGCGTACGAAGTATCGCTTGAGATCTTACTTTTGTTTTTTTTTTTTTTTATTTTCCGATGTAGTTCTTGCATTCCAATTTGAGATATTTTTCAATCTACTTCTGCACATCATGTGTGACTTAATGGAGAGATTTTTCTAAATTTCTTTTACACTGAGAAAGACTTAGTAAAAAAAACAAAAAAAAAAACAAATAAATACAAATGAGCGTCTAATAAAACTCAAATGGAGAGAGATTCCGGTCGCGTAGCACGCTTTCAGCGTCGTAGAAACGGAACAAAAACGTACGCGGGTCTGTAATTAGCGCAACCGCTTGGCGCGCGCAATTAGACGAAAGTGTCCACGGCGGATGCGACGTCTTACCTTGCCTGCCTGCGACCGTTGCCTGCACTTGCCGCATCTCTCAGTCGAGACTCGCGAGAATTGGAGCGTGCTCTTTCTTTCTCTCTCTCTCTCTCTCTCTGTCTGTCTCGACCGAGGACGTGTCCCTCGTTCGCGCCGTGAAAAAGCTGTCCCCGCGAAAAAGCCGCGAAACGGAGCAACTGCCGCGTAACAGAACAGGCGGCGGCGTGGCGCAGAACTCGACGCGCGCGCATTTCTGGTTCCGTGATCGCGGATGCGTGCAACACGACGATACCGATCGCTTCTCCGGACGCTTTTAATATGTACGGGTGTAAAGCTACACATCGCTATGCGTCGAAGTTTGCGTCACGAGAAAACACGAATCGTTTAGCCGTTATTAAGATTTGCTTTTGTAGAATTATTTCATTGCGATATGTCGCGATATGCGCGACGATTTGACGATCTCGACGATTTTTCTTTGGAGTGTTAAAACGCAAAAGTTATTAAAAGCAAAAGTGTGCGAGTGTGTTCGTCTCGAGACGGAAAATCAGAAAAAAAAACAATTTGCTGAGTCTATTGAGATTTTTGTTTTGTCAACAAAACGTTTTTTGTTGACGAAACAAAAACTTCAGTAGACTCAACAATTCTTGCTGGTTTACATAATAGCTTATGTTTTCCGTGTGCAAATACAATTCGATCAGTCATGAAGCGACTGATTGATTCAGCGGTAATAGAATTTTGCAGGCGATTATTAATTCGTTTCGATCTTCGAACGAAATTAATGTTCAACAACCTGAATTAGCACGACCATGAATTTTTTCTGTTACAGGTGAGTCTAAGAGCAGATCCTTATCTAGAACCACTCGATCGGAACGGGACCGCGATGCGCGAGGTGAGTGTCGAGGGATAACACGTGTGTCTCTTTCTCTTCTGCTCCTGTTTTCTCTTCATTATTTTCTATTTTTATCGTAGCGCACTTGAGAAGTTATAAATAACTAGTTAAAAGCTACAAAAAAAATATTGTTGTTAATTACAGTGGGGAAAAAACGAACAATTAAGAGAAGTTGTAAACTTGAAAATGGGTTGTTTAATTAACATTAATTATAATCGTAATTAATCGAGTGTAGATCACTTATGTCGATATATATCCTTCGAACGTTTCCGGTTGCTGAATTCGAGTCGCGTTTTCAGTGCGTTGCAACCCACACTTGTCGCCTTTGTGCTCTCTGCGCAAGACAACAATACCGTTCGTTGAATAAGAGGCGACAACAATCTTTTGTGTCACAGTAGCGGTTACGTGTAACGTTGCACCGGGAAAACTTCAACCTCTTTGTTTCCGTCGACTTCGCAACTTGACGACTTGAAGGAACGATGTTCTAAATATAAGCTTCTTAGACTGACGGATGCGCGCGATAATATGTTAATTCGTTCAAAAGCCACGCGATAAACGTGAAGAAACGTTACTTTGCGATTTTCCCGGTCAGCGATAAGAACTTGCACAGTCGTGTGTAACATGCGAATTGTTGAGGCCAAAAAAAAAAAAAATCCAATCGAATATTACTTTCGTGAGGCACGCGCGTTAGAGCCACAGTCTACAATGAAAGGTAGTAAGGCTGTAGGAGTAGAGAATAAGCTGTGTTTTGATGAAGTAACGAACGAAAGTAACAAAATGCGCAATTTAGCACTGCCTGCTCCCTTACTGTCAGCCAATGAAAGACACGCGTTGAAAGAAGCGCGAAATAATTAATTGTGTAGACAAAAATGAAATAACTTCAAGAACCTTACTTCATTCCTATACTGTTTAGTTTTACATTGTAGACGACTCTTTAGAGCCTGTCTACAATAAAGGTAGTAAGACTGTAAGAGTAGAGAGTAAATTTGTTTTTTGATGAAATAACAATGCGAGTAACAAAATGGGCAAATCCATTTCTCACTGCCTCCTTACTGTCAGTTAATGCAGTAGGCAGTGCAAAATGGGAACTGCTCATTTTGTTACTACCTGGGAGTGAATATGAAATATTTCCAAGAACCTTACTTCTTACTCTATACTGCCTACTTCCATTGTAGACGGCCCTTTACGATCCGAGTTGCGCGTTACGCAAACTGTAAAAATTGAAGGCGATGTCAATTCCACGACGGGAGAAACGTCAGCCGTGATCGAGCGAAAAGTGTTGGTGGTAATAATGAGCATTGTCTACTTTTGATTCGCTGCCGTGTGTTTAATGCGCGCGCATTGTCAAGCCGCGCATTATATATACCGACCGTATAACAAATCAATCACAAGACGGAATCTCGTAGGCGATATAATGATAGGATAATATTCACCAGGTGATCAATTAAGCGCGCAAATGCCTTGGCATTATTTCCGTTCACTGTAATAAATAGCAATTTTTTTTATTAAAGACCAACGATCACGCTCTATCAACAATTAAGTATAAAATACTTAATTTATTTTTTTTGTTTTTGGATTCTCGCACTTTTAGTTTTTCGCGCTCGCAATTTCGTTTCGTCCGAATTAGCGACGCGACGAGAATGGAATTTACGATGGGGGTAGGAACGTGCTGATGCGTTTTTACTTTTCTGGCTCTTTCTCGTTCGCGTCCGTGAAAGTTTAATTGTCGCCGGCCGGTTAAATTAGATTTTTTCCACTTTCCTCTATGGTATTTTGAAAAAAAAAAAGAAAAAACACTTTTCTCTCCCCGCTAGCAAGCCATTCGTGTAATATTCGTAGTTTGTCGTGAAACGACGACGACGTTTGTCATAACGGCGACTTTCTCGGGCTCTTGTTCCAAAAAACGTGTATAACTGTACTATTACACGTCAATAGACATTACACGATGAAATATGTTCAATTTGCCGCGAAAGAAGATTCATAAAAAGGTCGTTCCACATGAGATAGACGCGAGTCGCAGGTCTTGCGGAATTGATTAATCACGTTGGTCGATTGGCCGATTTGCAGAACGACCTTAACGTCTGTGTTTTATTAAAATAAAAAACCACGTCGCAACAACTCGGGCAAAGAGGAAAACAACATTGCTGAGAGTTTTCTCGGGCTCTTGTTTCTAAAAGTAAAACCTATAATATGTATTATATGTATTATAATATGTCAATTGTTAATACGCGAGCATTGTGAGGATAAGAAAGGTAGAAATCATAGAGCTTATACTAATGGAGAGGCCATGCCTATATGCTAACCATAGAGAGGTCCGCGCGAAGAGCAACAGAGAGATAGATATATTTTGTCTCAACTGTGGCTCCCCCACTCCGTGTTCTCTGTTATTCTCTTCTATAAGAAGTGCCCACAATTGAAACAGAAAAATATATCTCTCTTTGTCGATCCTCCTTGCGCTCCCATGGCCTCTCCATGAGTATAAGCTCTATGGTAGAAATAGACCTGGCAGTTCGTAGATACATGGTCGAAATGCCGACAGAGAAGTGTTATTATCAAGCGTTGGATGAGTCACTAAAGAGGCCTTAGTAGTGTAGTGTGCGGCTTTATCGACATTAGAATCGGTACAAGAACCTGCGAACTGGCACGTGGCGTCAGACGCGGCTCGTTCTGGAAACGCTGAACCGAGATTGTGGTGGGTAAGACAGAGACCTTCTCTAGCGGGAAAGTTTGATATACGAAGAATTGTTATTATAAAATTATAATTAAACAACAAATATCATCAGCGATGTAGACGCTGATGATCTTGTACAAACATTTGGACGATTTACAAAATTTTTCCAAATTATTCAAAACTTTTCACACATATTACATGAAACTTTAATACGACACACACAAAATAAATATGTTTATCGTAACATGTAAACAATTATTTGTATCGTGACGCAATTTGACAATTTTAAAATCTGATCAGAACGGAGAAATTTTTTTATTCTTAACGAGGAGCGACATTCTTTTCTTCCGCGCGCATAATAACTTGATTGGCATCGCACACAAGGCACCGCGTCGTTAATTATCATCAATAATTACCGCGTTCAATTATATGCGGCTGTGTGACGTACGTTCGGTCTTTCACATCGCGCTCTCGACGCGCGCGCGCGCGTCGTATGTGAGCATTTAACGGTCGCACACCCCCTACAAGGCAGGCGGTAAAGATCACTGTCGTATATGGGCGTTCATTCGTCGGATCATTGACCGTGCGAGGTTGATACCGTATATTCCTTCACGTTGGAGCGCGTTCGTGTGCGCGCCCGCGCGCAAGCAAATCAATTTCCACTTAAAGCCTCGCTCCGGTGCAGCTTCCTTCGTTCGCAAAACGCCCTTTCCATCGCGCTGTATCCGCGCGATTTATCCATTGCCCGCTCAAGACGTTCGGAATTGCGTGACTCTCGCGGAAATTGCTTCCCGCAAACCGGCCGGCTCAAGATACCGAAGGGATTCCCGCTATTCATTAAGCGCGTGCACCCCCGCGCTGGAAATTAAGCGCTTCGCGAGCGCTGACCGAGTCCACTTCGGTGGTCCCAGTATCATTGATATCCGCGCGCAAATTCGCTGTGATTTGATCGCGTCTAATTGCGAAAATGTTACGGGAAACTGTTACGATGTGTTTTCTCTCTCTCTCTTTCCTTCTCTCTTCGCGACTATGATTGGCGTATTTCGCTCGCTAAGTCGGCCGTTATAATTATCCTCGCGAGAATCGGAGTCTCAGAATCGTTAACCGCCAGTTTGCCGCGTAGATTTTCCGAGATCTCGCACACACGAAGATCTTGCGCGAACACACGAACAAGAACGAAGTTTCAATTGTACATTTGAAGAGAATATTTACTAAGAAAATTAATTAAATCAACTTTTGATTTGATTTTTTTAAGTTGTCTCGCGTTTGTTTTCCATCGTGTCAATACGTCACTTGGTGACTGATGAAGCTTCCTTTCTAATTTGTCTCCTAAGCTTCTCTCGTTTCTTTCCCACGTCTCGCGTCGTTCGGTCGTTCTCATCTATCATCAAAGTGACGCATTTATTCAACGCCGCAATCATTACATCGTCTAAACGCGTTTAGAAAATCTCCCGTTTCGCGTTAAGTGGTCGTCGCGGTAGACGCGACGGTTTTACAAGAATCTCTCCACTTGCGGTTAACTTGCGAGTTCACAGTTGTTGCACTTCCGCGGAACACTCGGTTCCCATGAATAATCCTAGGTAGGTACTTGTAAGTGTATGAGTAACAGCTTTCTCGGGAGATTAAAAGTATACAATAATGAAGGTACGTAAATTTGTTTTTTTTCCACCCACTTCTGAGGCGCCATACGCCTGATTAAGACCCCGCGTAAGAAGAACGTCTCTTAATGCTTATTTGTTTCATCACAAATGATTGACGGCGGAATAGGAAATTGACTACGAAACGTATAGAGGAGACCGGTATCAAAGTCTCCGCCACGAAGATTCTGCAATGTCATGAACATGGCGCGCAATGTGTGGAGAAAGAGAGAGAGAGTGTATGTGTGTGTGTGTGTGTTGTGTAATATAACAGGAATCATGTACGGCTGAATGATCGTTGCCAATACAAATTTTTTTGTCCACACTCGCGCGAATTAACATTCTCCTTTCAATTTGTTACGACAAGTTGCAACGCGCGCGAGACTTTTCCGCTTATCAGTTTGCGTTTTCTTTGCAGCCGAGGCGACGACAGATTGCCATCGCGTCGCATCTCTCGTTGCGCTCGCTAGAACCACCGAGCATCATCTCCTCTGCGGTTGCATAGTCACGTACTACTCTATGTCTTTCGTTGCATCCTCGAAGTTGTCTTCCTTCATTTTCTCTCTCTTTCTCTCTCTCTCTCTCTCTCTCTCTCTCTCTCTCTCTTTCGCGTACTTAGTTCTCCGTATCACTGTCGCAGGGATGTAGCGAAACATCTCGGGTTCCCTTTCAGCGGAAAAAGATCGTTACATTAGCGCGTGTCGTACGCAGAATAAAATTCATGAATTGTGATAATTTGAAAAATAAGAAATATCGATCTTTTTCTTTGCTTTCGTTTCGGCTCGCGCGATATATATTATAGACATTTCGCATTTCGCGCGGCTTACGTTCAACTCCGAAAACAAACCGTCTCGCGTTGTTTTTCTTATGGGTTTCTTGTTACCGAGAATATTCCCGTGCTCGGCGCGCTCACGCGAGATATTCCGCCTCCGCGTCCCATGCGCCTTTGCCAAAGGATTTCTCTCTTCATTTTGAATTCCGATACCTTCGACGCAAACTCATCCTTTTATTTTTTTTTTCTTCGAGAAAACGACGCGTTTCACAGAAATGTTTGTTTGGCGACGCAAAATTTATACAAATTTACAACCGGGAGAAGAATTAAATAACAAAAAATATATTAGGCTGTAATTTATCTTCTAATTAACATCAAGGAGCAAAAACTACATGTATATCGGGTGGCGCCGTTACTTTCACGTGTGCTCTCTGATAAAAAGCGACCTGCCCCGCTCGTCATAATTATCGCGCATAAATTACGGCGCAATCGCTACACGTCAATGCGCGTCTGAAAACTGTGAGGTAGCGAATTAATATCGCCCGCCGGCGATGTTGGAGATACAAGCGCCTCGGGAAGACATATCCCGTAACTTCGAGCGATATCCTGGAAGTGTTAACAAAAAGTTTCACTCGGCCGCGCACCTGGGCGCTCGATCGCACAGACCCAAGTTTATGTATCCCGAGCCGGGTACACGACTTAACGCAGTTAACTACTGACACTGTTCTACCGTTAACTGCATTAAATCACTCTCGTCTCTCTCGAGCGAAAATGGAAAATAATGACGAAGCACAAGATTCGTATCCGGAGTTCGCGAGATAGAAACAAAAAACGATCGAAAAGTGAAAACTTTTATTGCCCCCCAAAAAAACGAGGAGAATCAATATTTAGACGCGTTTTCAAATAATCGAAGCTATACGCGCGAGAATTCTTTCAAAACTACAACACGACTAACTCTTTTTTCGACGTTTCAAAAGCAGCCTTTCATTTCAATATCGCGTTACTTCACCGACTTTGTGGAATTCCGAGAGGGATTGGTGGATGTGTACACGCGTTTCAGGTATCTGTAAATTTATTTGTAGACGTCGGCGGTGGAAGTGCATTCCAGAAGTAGCTCGGAATTTCTATCTCCCGAGCGCGATAGATAAAGGGAAACGCACCGACGCGACGCGGCTACTCAGGACGCGCGGGGCGCGCCTCTCTCGCTGCCTTTTCTTTTATTCAGGATCTGTCGCGTCGCGCGATGTAATTATGTTCGATGCCAAATGCTCGCTCGCTTTCGGAAGTAACGGAAGTCGCGCTCACGACCGCGGATCGGACGAGCGCGCGCTCCGTTATAAATTTCCTGTCCCCTTCTCGCCGAACGTTCTCCGGCGCCTTCGCACGTGCGTCGTCCGTATTTTAATTCACGCGAGCGTTTCCCCGTGTAAAATTCTCCCGTCGTCTCCCGTTGCTCGTGCTTCACGCTTTTAAGCTCGGAATAAAGCGCGCTTCTGGGAAACGCGCGAGCTTTGCTCCCGGCAAGAGAGAAAGAGAGAGAGAGAGAGTTTTTGCCGGGGACGCGACTTTGCCTCTTGTGGTTCCCGTTGAAGTGCACAGAAATGATCTCTCTAATGGCGCATCTCTTGAATGGGAAGAAGCAGAAAAGAACACGTTGGTCATTAAATTTTCGAAGACTCTTTTGTAAACATCAAAGACTCAGCGGTAGTAAAAAAAAAATCACATTTATTATTTTTTCTTTATTGTACAACAGGAAAACTTTAATTTCCGCACATATTTTTATAATCATTCTCGAGAGAGACTGGAAAATACTATTTTAAATGCAATTAATTTCTCCAACACGGAGAGTTTTCACGTCCGGATTTTACAAAGGGTGCGTTTTACACCGAGGTAAGAGAGCGCATATGCGCTGACGAAATCTGGCAATCGGCTGGAAATGCAGAACGGTGCGCGTTTCGCTCTAAGTTTAGATTCTGTTACCGAGCGGGCGTGCCACACGGCGTATTTCGGCGTATTATGTTCGACGTTCCGGAAATAAAGCCGCCTCGCGACCGTTCCGAACGACGGGCATCTACATGCGATGACTTCCGGCTGGCTCCCCGACGTTTTGTTTGTTTCTCTTCTGTTAGTGCCGTAACTCGCCGCATGCGCGGAATCACAAAGAAGATGCGCATTCGAACTCGGTGCGCGGAAATTTACGTGAAACGCATATCAATGGTTTTTTTTTTTTTTTTTTTTACGCGACGTCGAACGCACGTTCACATTTGACCACCAATGAAGCCACGT
Organism: Pseudomyrmex gracilis; assembly: GCF_002006095.1. NCBI lineage: Eukaryota > Metazoa > Arthropoda > Insecta > Hymenoptera > Formicidae > Pseudomyrmex > Pseudomyrmex gracilis. Next base: position 454,368 of record NW_018020650.1, read on the forward strand.
ATCGAAAGACGAAAAACAAAAAAAACGAATTATCTTAATACGTCACGTCAGAATAAGATTGGTGTGTGATGGCGGTGTCTCAAATATCGTTAGCTGTCTCTGTTTCACGTTAACACGGCGTATCCTGTTGAATTTTAATGCAAACGTTCGTGGTACTCTCATCTTTCTCCAACACGCTCCGCAACAGCGGATGAACGTACTCGTCCTGAAGACCGTCTCTTTTCGAGCGACGAGCCTCGTATCTCTCGAACTGATAGGCGGGAATGTTTTTGCATCGAGCCAACAGCTCCTGCGGCGGCGGCGTGTCGCCACAAACCTTCTCCTCGGGAATTAAGCGAGCACGTCCGACGGCTCTTGCTGACCTTTGGCACACGGATGCTTTGTCCGACTTGGCGGGATTCGCTCGCGCGACCTTAACTCGCAGCGTCCGCTCCGAAGCGGGACGTCGCTGATCGTCGGCTCGATCTCGCGTCACGCATACTTCCGAAACGGGACGCGTCGACGGACAGTGTATTATTTTCGAGATCGGGGTGTCGGATTGTTTGTCGCCCGTTACATCCAGAATCACTGTTTCTACCGACGCTTTACCAGCCAGCGAACATTTCGAATCCTGAGATTTTAGAACGTGAAACGTCGGAAGCAACGCGTATTCGTCGGCGGTCGAGCTGTCCTTTCTGGCTTTACTTCGCGATGTCTTCCTAAAGATTAAACGAAATCGAAATCAAAAAAAGAATTCAATTCATATTATCGCTTTGTACACGGAAAAAAAAAGTTTTGCTATTGTACGGTCAGCAAGAAAAAATGGTTGACCCTACGAAATTTTTTGTTTCATCAACAAAATGTTTTCTTGCTGGCCATATAGTAACTAATTTCTTGCTATTCTAGCAAATCTTTTTTTTCCGTGTACAGTTACTATACAGAGTGTCTGAAAAATTTTGACAGCCGAGGTGTGAAGGGAGATTGGGACAATATCTGAACAGAAAAGTTGTTCGTTCTTTTGCAAAGTAATTGTTTAATAACTCAACAAATATTGCAAAATGGCGAATAACTTTTCTGTTCACAGATTGACCTAGTCTATCTTCACATTTCGGCTGTTAAAATTTTTCAGACATCATGTAATATAGTCTTCTCGATTTTCTCGAACGAAAAATTTTCGGAATTTAATTATCTGCGTTGTGGTCGGTCCACAAAGATGTTTTACGCAACGACGTGTCACGCGCGGTTTGGTACCTCGAGACCCGATCGGCCGATGATCTCGTCCTCGCCAGTAAACACGAATTCCGAGCGGTCGCTGCGGTGTCGGCGGGCACTTGGACGACCCGGGCCACCGGTCGATTGGCCTCCAGTCGGCACTCCAGGACGGTGCATCCCGGCGGATAGTGGTGGCAGGTGGACAGCGTGGTCGGCGGTCGTTCAAGGCCGCAAGACTACTCGGGGAGCGGGAGGAAAGGGATCGAATTACGTGCAGCTCGTATTCGCGTATATACTCGAGTTTAAAGCGCGTCTTTATCCGGCCTGTGAAACGCTCTTTTAAGATCCTCTGCTTGGAAACCGCGCGCGGGCGCACCCTTTCCCGATAAATTCCGCGTTAAATGTCGCGGTCTTCGATCGGAAAAATGCACACGGGAACCTTTTGTGCCGGATGGCAGAATGTATAGTGGATTTTCAAGGCCGCGATGTTTACCCGGTCTCGAATTACACGCGCGCCACGATATCGCTCGGCGATTGGAACCACCGACTGCTTCTCTTGTTGTCGGTTTATTTATCGATAAACAGAGTGTATTTGTAGGTAATAGAATAGTTTGAGAGATAGTGTGCGCGCTCGTACGTGCAAATAAAAGGATTCACAACGCTTCGATGTAAGGTAGAAAACGTAATCGTCATCGATTACGACTTGATTACCGGCCGTGCAAATTAATGCGTTAATTGCCGACTGGAAAATAGCCGCGTGACGAAGTGGCGGCTTCACGGTAGTTACTCGTCACTGATTCGCGTTAAAGGGTGAAGAAGACCGCGAGATAAGAAAGCGAGAGAGAACAGAACGTGTTAAAAACAAAAAAAAAAAACAAAAAAAAAAGAGAAGACAATCGCGCAGCTGCCCGAAGGAAGAAAATGTACGTGGGGCGCGAAAAACGCGTCAGATGAAAGCGCTCGAGAGGCAAATGGAAGTGAAGAGGATCTTTCCCCTTCTCACAGTAATGATGACTCATATTTACGGCTCTACGCACGTCACCGCGAATTAACGCGGAGACCGTCTGCGGAATTTCTTTCCCTCAACGTTTAGTCTGCGAGCGCAAATACGAAGACGCCGTCTGGTTTCTTTTTCCTTTTTTTTTTTTTTTTGTGTCCCGTTTTGTGTCCCGGTGAGAAACCCGAAAAGAAACCGCGTCAATCCACGAAAACGTCGTTTCCGAATGAATCGCGCCATTCAGCAGCGCCGCGTCCTAATTTTCGTTAACTCTCTCGAGACTCTTTACGAGCGCCACGTGCGAACGAGGCGAGTCTGCTTAATGTTAAGATCTTCTCTCAGATCATCGTGTTATTATATTACCTCTCAATCGTCTCTCGACGATATTTTTTTTAAGCGGAAACATCATCTCGAGTTCGCAGTCGGAGTGAATTTAAATGCGTGTGAAATAACAAATTACTAGAAATTTTCTTACACGAGTTCGCGACGCTTTCCGTCGTTCGTCAAATTTGCCAGTCATGCCACATCAGCTTCCGCGATCTTGCCTCTGCAATACGTATAAATTCATTACGCGTGCGAAAAAATCAAATATCTAAAAAAAAAAGAACAATATTAAAGAAACAAAATTTACTCCTGAAATTCATTTAAAAAGGATTTACGTCGCGTTGCATTACACATTTAGTTACTGAAGTGAGCGACCGAAAGTGGCACGCACAACGATTATGGTAATTGGGCACACGGAGGTGTAAGGTCGGAATAATGCGCCGACAATGCCGAACGCAAAAGTTGCTTCGCGGTACGTGATCACGAATGCGATTCTCATTCGCGTCGACGACGAATTTTTCGTCGACGCGCTGGTCGACTTAAACTGGTCCGTCTGTCATTGCGCTCGTCGATTCAAATTCGAAACAAGCGTGCGTACGTATGTATGTACGCAATGACCGGCACAAGCGTATGCAAATCTCCGGCCACTCCCCTAAGGCAAGAAAGACGGTAGGTTACCGAGCATTGCTGCGACGCCACACAGCTGCTGCTGCTGCTGCTGCCCCCGTTCTCGCATGAAAACTCTTCCGCACGATTTCGCGCGCCCGCCCCTAATGCATTCCACTTTGGAACCCGGTAATGAATAATCATTCGTAACGAGGGGTGGGACCCGTGATGCGCGATTTTTGATGCCGGCTACTGTTATTGTTGCCCGAAACGCTAATGGATCATTTATGATGTGATGCGCGCGACATAAAAAAAATCCCCATTAGTATCTAAAGAAGAATGCGCGTACATCATTTTTTAACGATCCGTGACTCTCTCGCGCGACCTGTCCACCTCGGATCCACATTGTGTACACGAGGATTTGCACAGAGAGAAAAAATTCGACGCGGAGATCAAGAATTGACTTTGCGTTACGACTTTATTTTGCTGAATAAGATTTTCGAACTGGAAGAGTTTTTGAAGTCGCACACTTCAACGCACACGGGTGTTATAGATATTGGTCTGTTCTTTACCCGAAACTTTCTTTCTTATATAAATACGCCGTTTCCGCTTCTCCGCGTTTTTCGTTAAATCTTGGAGAGCCCTTTAAAAATAATTAATTTACTTTTATCACGTCAAATCTTTGTGCGCATTGCAAACTGGAATTTTGACACTTCGTGACTGTCCGAAGCTGACCCGAACCGTCAAAGTTCAAAAGTGCGATTCGTCTGTCAATTTGTTCGACGTACAGGCAGAGACAGCGTCGACACACGACCTTTACACGTGAAGTTGCATCTTTCATTAATATCGAAACGCTGTGTATCGGTGCAACTTCACGTGCAAAGGCGTAAACGATCTCGCTTCGCATTAAACTTATCAAGGGGCACGGTAGTGCCTTTTATACGCAAAATTCATGCGATTGAAAAGTGAGAAAATGGGGCAATATCTCAAGAACGACTGAACCGATCAATTTCGTTTTAGTCTCAATCGCTTAAGAATAAGACATTAAAAAAAAAAAGTTTTGTTGCGTTTTTTTGTTTGTGCTTCTGATTTGGAGATAAGCGACGATAAAGTTTTGAAGTGAGAAATTCACGTTTTCAGAAACGTCATTATTATCGTCGTCGTGCGACCAAAATGTGTGCATGTTTGTATGCTTGCTAACATGGCATACATATACGAGCGCGTTAAAAGAAGAAAAAAGAAAGACGGGAAGTGTGAGTTAGAGAGGGAAAGAGAGAATCATCAAGAGGCACGATAAACGGTAGCGCTTTGCGTCGGCAACACCTCCGACAGTATCGATATAACTTCATCTGATTTTTAAAGACACGTGATTAAAGTAAAGTCACGTGACTTTAGTCACATGTTGTTTTTCTTCTCCCTGTCGCGTGTCTTTAAAAACGTGACTAAAGTAAAGTCGCGTTATTAAAGACTCGTGACTAAACTAAAGTTACGTGATTTTAGTCACGTGTTGTTTTTCCACTCCTTCCTCTCTCTAGTTTTTGAGTTTAATTTTCAGGCGTCACCTCTCATACGTATATTATTGTATAATAGTTTGTAAGACGGTCACGCTTTGTTCTGTTTCTCTGGGTGTTGGCGGCGAGTACTGTGACATTTTAATCCGATAAATATTTACACGATCTGTATTCGCGCGATGTGTTTTTATTTACGAATTTGCGGACGCCGCAAGAGAACCTGTGTTCGACACAGGTTCTTCGCAGCGGCGAATAATAAATTCGGCGCCGCGACCAGTTAAGCACACGATTAAATATCACGAGATAATATCGGCGCGCCGTGGCATTCGCTTGTTCAAACAGCGCGACAGACAGCATCTATGCGGTTTCGTTCCGCTTGAACGGCAGAACAAGCATAAAAGCGACTTCGCACACGCGACGAAAGAGAGAGGGAGAGAGAGAAGTCGCGAGTACCTTTCGCTCGCTGCAGAAAACGGATGCAATAGCTGCATTATGTCCAGTGTGTGTTTTTTTAAGAAATAAAAGAGCTCATACGGTGGATGTACGTGCAAAATATTTTCTTAACGTGTAAATTAATAGAAATTCGAATTGAATAACAATTTTAAAATTCATATAAAGTGCTACTTTGTGTGCGTATGAAGTAATTTAACTCTCTAATGATATTTAAAAAATTGCGAAAAAAGATCGAACTCGAATCTCCCTTGCAGTTGTCTTTCCAGTTCGAAAATTTTCTATTAATTTACACGTTAAAAATATATTATTTTACAATTAATTACGTTATTTGTTTAACTGCCTCCAACTGCAGTCAAAAGGCTGGAAGGTCTAATCTATCTAAAAATATATCTTGCGTATGGCTTTCAAAGTCCTATGTCTTGATTTTTTTAAGTTTTTATCTTAACAGAGTTCTTACGCACGCGCTTTAAATTGAAAAAAACACCACGCACAGTTTTTGTTGACTTCCCATGGACATGATTCATTTTTTAGTTCTCTGCGATATAAAATTTATTTCAATGGCGTATATCTAAATGTCCTTGCAGAACCTTCAATTAGAGTGTAATAAAAAGAGCTATTAAATCTTGAGGACGAGAAAACATCGCGCTCCACGTTGATTTATGATTCGAACAATTAACACAAGTAACTTGATCTGAACAAATCGACTCTTTTCTTGCCGCTTATCATCACCGCGGCCCTTTCGTCGGCCGATTTTTGTCACTGTCGTTTTCTCAGATGACGACGGTCGAAAGAGTGACGAGACGGGGACGGGGAAAAGAGAGACGACTGTGTGAACGGAGCGAAAACAAAAAACAAAGACGAGGCAAAAGACGAAGACGCGCGTGTCGAGACCTCGCCTACACGCACTCTCTTCCCCTGACACTCGTCGTTCGTCTTCTCGCATGTAATTCTTGCCGCCCCCTCCCCCCCTCCTTCAACGCTCATCCCTCGCGCGCGCTTTTAATCTTTCTTCCTCTCTCTACTCTTTGCCCCGGTACTTTAATCCCACCATAAATCCGGCACTTATTCCTCCGTGTACAGGCAAGGAACCGGAATTGAGATAGCGCCGCGTTAATTGCCGCCGGTAATAGGATGCGTAATGGAAAGTACGCGCGGTCAGTCGAAAGCCTCCGTCTTTGTACGTACAGCGACTATAATCATTACGCTTATTCCGTACAGGTGTGTGCCTTTTAAATCGGCGATACAATCAGCGTGACTTCCGCGCATACCAAAATAAATTTTGATTCGTCGAGGAATAAAATTTATATATTATTTTAATCAATAATAGAAATTCCAATTAATTTTATGCATTAATATCCACAATCTATTTTTCTCGTCTTCGTTGCGGACGACATCGACTTCAAAGGCACGTGCTCAGACGATCGCGAGTTGAATGGTTGGCGTGGAAAGTCGAAAACGTGCTCGTAAGTGCATTTTTCTCGCGCATTACAGAAGAAATGCTAATCTTGCCGTCTGCGTCCAACAAAGAACAGCAAGATCGTTCGATATATTTTTTTCCCACCTCGTTTCTTTTGAAATTCTTCCCGTAAGTTGTAAAATACAAGATAACTCTCATCCAAAATCGATACATTCTGTCACGCGTGCGTCGTTTCTGCGAAACAATCGGCATTCTCGTCGTCGAGTTCCGATCGACGAGAAACTCGGCGCCGTCGTTTCCTTAGACCACACACGCCGAACTTCTCGATATAATAATAGAATTTTCTGAATAATCACGCCGCAACCTTTCTGCTCTTCTCCACAACAAATCCGAGAGAACGTGTTCGCATCACGCAAAATGAAACTTCTATGCAGGCGGAGAATAACGGCGCGCGAGAGAATCCACAGTTCTCGCTCTGTTCTCGCAATTAGACAATCCGTGCGCGCTTGATGTGTTTCGGGCCCATTATTCATTTTAGACGGCGCCGATCTCGAGTGAGACGCCATCGCGTCGGGGATCTTGCGTGTTATTATTATTATTGCAGGCGATGTCGCAAACGCGCAATGACCGATTCTCGCGAGATGCAGAGACGAAGTTTGCGCGAAGTGAGTGACTTCCGTAAAAAATAAATTGAACGGAAACTTTTGCGGCGACAAAGTCGCGGCGAAATCGTAGAAAGTTAAAAACGCAACGCGGGAAACGAACGTGTTCGACCTTTAGAGTTCCTTGAAACGTGAACGTTTTTATTTCGACGCTACTTTTTTTTATTTTTTTTTTTTTTTATTTTTTTTAATTTTCAATTAATTCTAGGGTACGAGATTTCGCGGAACGTGCGCGATTGGTGTAAATGTCACAGAGAAACTCTCTTATATGATAACTCACGCTCAAGTTCGCTCTAAATTGATTATGAACGGATAACGCGTCATTGATTATGCATGCGAACATATTCTAATCAACACAATTACACGAAACATCGATAAATCTAATTCGTTGCAAAAATCCAAACTGGCTCGAGTTGAGCCGCGAGAGTGAAAGGAGTCGTTTCGGAATGTTGTTTCAAAACAACAAATGAATATACATATACGCAACATTCGAGTTTCTTTTTATATCGACACTTGATACAATAGAAAATAATAAATAATTTAGACCACACGCGTGCTACAATTGCCTGTGTGCGTACTGATCGAGTCAATTTCTGATAATTCAATAAAATGATTTAAAAAATCAGAAGAATTTTAAGTAGCTGATAAATGATGCGAGAAGTGAAATTTTCATAGGAGAAAAGCCTTCGAGTACGCGTTTATTGCGTGCGCGCACACATTTTCATCGAGCCGGCGTAAATTAATCGCGGCAGAAAATGCATATAAAAAAGGAAAATCCTTACGCGAAAGTAAATATATTAATTAATTTTTTATTATCCGTTGATACGCTCGTGAACACGATGGGATTGGTTTATTTTTTCTTCAGGTAACAGTTTCGAGTGAAAACGCGATAAGTGAGATCGTGAAAATTTCATGCGCCGTAGTTTTGCAAATAAAACCAGTTCAAATCAAATTTGATAGAATCTCGGATAAATAAATGTTTTTTCTTTTTTTTTTTTTTTTTATCTGCATATAAGTTTTTGCGTCACTTTGCGCATTGACGAAACAACATGGCGCATTTTAGTGTTGATGAAACTTCGGTCGAGGACCGAGGACATCCGAAATTCAAAAGAGCTTTTTGTCAACGGAAATGGTCTCGTCGCGCAAATCGCCTTAAGCCGTCTTTGGTGCGGACTTTTTCCGAGATACGAAAGCGTCGTTCTGAGACGTTTCGCGCTGAGCCGACATTATTTATTGAATAGCTCGACTCTTTCGCTGCTTCTTTGCTCGAATGCAATTTTTTTACGAATTCATCAATCTTTTACTCATGTTAACGGTTTTGTCACACACTTTTGCAAGTTGAATCAGAATAAAATAAGATAAGAGAAGAAGTGGCGGACTGAACAAGCCACAGTCGTCGCTCTGGCATTTCTTTCTTCTTCTTCTTCCGGTCGTGGCGCGACTTCGAGGTTTTTGTTGCATGAAAATTGTGATCGTAAACTATTGGTTTTACGTCAGTTTCGAAACGGAGCGGCGCAGCAGGAAGGTGAAAGAACGGTTACTAAACGTGATCCGGTTGAGTCACAGACATTTTCTCGGCTATATGTCTCTCTTCACCTGAGAACATTGCGTTTTTTTTTCGCTGACGAATGTTCACACGCAGCGTATAAGAAAAAAAAACTATTGAAATTGCAAATAACATGTAACGTGAAGTTTATTAAGACGCAGATAGAAAAAAAAAAAAAAAATCCTCGTGTGATTATAAAAAGATTGCTTGTATCCTCTGCGCGCGTTATTTTTCGAAGTGCATATCTTTTGATATTTACGTAATCGAATGTGTTACGGTATTATGCGCTCAATATCGCGGAAGTTTACACGGTTTCTTGATGCATGCAACGTTAAATCTCTCGAGACCGTAATCGAAATTTCCACTCCAAATGGTAGAAACGTTTTACATCGCACGCCCACAACAAATTAGCTCGTCGGGGTTTACGTAACACCCCTCTCGGGTTCGTCATTATGTTTTTAATGACCGCACAGGTGCGGGTCGTGTATTTTACAATAAATAGAAAACGTTTTCGCATTACCGCGACACATAATGTGTGTGTTTTTTTGCAAAACGCAATTGGAGGAGATGCGAAGAAAAAAGTACAAAAGTGGGAGCAAATGGGAACACGATGAAATTTCCCACGATGATGTAAAGCGCTCGTCAGCTTCGGCGCAGTGTCATTTTCAATTTAACTTGCTCCGAAGTTTGAACACTCTCGGCAGCAGTCGCCGGACGTCACCGAAACTGATACTTGCCAGAAGCGATACTTGGTTTTTTATCACATCGTCCGAGACTCGAGTTTCAACTCCAACCTTTTCTAAGCGAGAATTTTTTACGAATTTCTCTGTACAATTTGAAATTGCGCAAGATTTGTGGGAAAGCGTAAAAAAAAAATGATTTTTATTAAAAACAACAATAAGAAAAATAAACTTTGTAACTTTCTAGACTTATCGGTCTTGTAGTGGGAAATTATTTTTATTTATTTCTTGTTTCATCCCGGACGTACGTGTTTGTACATCCTGCGGATCGCGATCACGATCCAGCATTTTCCGAAGTCTGGAAGTCTGGTCGAGCGTAGCGTAGAGTCGTCGTCGATCCACAGCTCGTTCGTCTCTCTCTCTCTTTCTCTCTCTTTCTCTCTCTCTCTCTCTCTCTCTCTCTCTCTCTTTCCTTTGCTCTCTCTCTCTCTGTACGTCTTTCTTTTACCACCACGAGAAGGAGAGAAAGAGACCTCTACCGATAGAGGCGCTCGCAGCGCGCTCGGATTAAGTCCGGCTCGTCGAGCCAGATAGTAGCGAGTCCGTTCACGGTGCGGACCGATCGCGCGTAACGTCGACGATTTGCTCGGTGTTTTTCGTTCGACGCGCACGAGGAAAGACAACACGCGTGTCCTCGGCCGACTCGGAGAAGAAACGTGCTTCCTTCCGCGCGATTGAGACAAACGCGTCAACCAATCGGAAAGAAGAGAACAATCTCTCTCTCTCTCTCTCTCTCTTTCTCTCTCTTTTTCTCTCTCTGTGGTCACGCGCGCGCGCAAAGCACGTACGATCGTGAGAGGAGCGATCGTGAGAGCCGTGACTCGGAGAAACACCTCTTACTTTTCTCGACGCGGCGCGGTCGCTCGCGCGAGTGTCGCTCGGGTAACTCGCCGCGTCGGAACTCCGCGTTTTAAACTTGTGAGATGTGGCGTTCCGGATAATATCGAAATTTTAAGTGCGAGTTCCCGGAGAAGAGTGCCGCGAGAAAAGTGTCAAATCTCGTGTTTCTCGTTGAGGGGAGAAGAAAAAGTTTGTGGTGTTTGTTTCGGAGCAAGAACGAGCGCGCACAAAAACAAACTCGTTCGATCTTCTTCTCGCTCGAGATAGAGACTACGTGTTGGAATTTGCGAGCTCGAGTCGATTCCTCTGGGATCTGTCGATCGAATCTATCGTGCGAATCCGAAAACAACAGTGCGAAGAACAGAAAGACCGGTTGAGAAACCTTTCGTATGCGAACACAAGATCAGCGACAGGTGCGCGCCCGCCGCTAAGTATTTCGGCGTCATCTCACCTCTCGTTCCTTAATCTGCGTCGGATCGTAACGCGCGCGCGCGCTCACTTTGATTTTTTTTTTGCCGTGAATTACAATCCCGCTCCCATAAATCGTCGCGCGAGTCCCATTCGACCGACTCCGGAGTAAACTCCTCGCGCCGCGATCGTAAATCTCGACCGGCTTTGCCAACAATTCCAACGGCGTGCGCACCAACGGCCGCAATTCTCCGCGATCGTCGCGGATTCTTCGGCCGGTTCCACCTGCAATCTCCAGCTGCATCTGTGCTCGTCCGCCGTCGATTTCTTCTATACGCCGGCTCATCTCCGCATCCTCCCCGCGTGACCGCGCTCCCGCGTTTCTTTCGAAGCAGAAGACTCACGAAGAAGATAGTTTTTGTTGCGAAGTCCTTCGAAACTCGAAAGCCAAGAAGAACGGAGAACAGAAATAAAGTTTCTCCATTACACTCGTGAAATTGCAAAAGTGTAAATAAATAAATAAATAAACGAGGACCGACGAATACATTTATGTAACAGTGCACGTTATTTTAAATAAAAGAAGAGTCTTCCGCGGGAGAGACGACTCTCCACACGCGTGCGCATTAGGAGGACGTAAAGCAAACTGAAATAAAACGCAGATACAAGAGAATTCTTCGCGGAAGAGGCCGGAACACACGAAGAGGATACGCGGTCGGGAGTGAGAGAGAGTCGCGCGTCGTCACGGTTCAACGCCTCGCGTTATCCGCGAGTATCGCCGCGCGGGGATAACACCAGCTGATATTCGTCTTGTTGCGACGTCTTGTAACGACACACGCACACACACACACACACACACGTGTTCTCTCTTTCTCTCTTCGTCATTCTGTCTGACCGGCTCGATAGTCCGTCTATATTTAGTAGACCGGAGAAGGAGAAAGAGATACTACTCTCCGCGGAGGAGACGAGTCGGCGCGGTGATTTCTCGAAGAGGTCGTAGCGAGAGAAAAACCGAGTCGATCGAGGGTGGAGGAGAGCGGAGGGAATGTAATCATTGTTATTACCGCGGCCCTGAAGATCGTACGCACCCGATTCCCGCGGGTTGATCCGCGGCACCGGGGGCGGGGGCGTGTTCCGGACGCATCTCCTTCTCGCACGAAGAGATGCACCTCTGACATCGCCGCGGAGACATTCGATACGCAAAAATACGCGAATCGCACATTTTCCCCTTCGATCGAGAGAAAATCGACGACTCGTGTGTGACGCACGATCGCATGTATCTGTGAATATTACCACACAACAGTGTAACAAATCCTCGCTACGTAAAAAAAACACACAAATATTTGGAAAATAAAAACACAAAGTTTTCGAAGGAGAAAGCATTTCGTCATGTTGGAAAATGTCAACTCGCGATAGTCGAACTTCTGATAAGTTGTCGAGCGTGCGACTTCCGTGAGATAAATTGCGTAGCGATAACGACATCCCCCCTCCCGCGCTCTCCGGAATCTGTGTGTAAATTCGAAAAACAAAAAGGGAAATGTGAAGAGACATGCTGACCACTGAGAATCCCGAGGAGTCGCCGAAGAGGCGGTCCACGTTCTACGTGTCGCTGCAAGAGGGCGGCGAGCAGAGCCGACAGTCGGTCGGCAAATTGACGAAGGGTCACTCGACCGATGGCACCGGTGGCGAGAAATTCGCCTGCAACACCTTCCCAATCGGCAGCACGTCGAAGCCGACGTCCGCGACATCGACGTCGTCGAGCTCGCTGACGCGCACTCTGAGCAACAGCGAGAGTCTGTCGTCGTGCGCGAGGAAATCCACCGACGAGGCGTTTCCGGAGGTGAGGGGCAAGGTGCAGTCGTTGACGAGGATCTTCGAGGCGTCCAAGTGCGAGCGAACGACCGCGAGCGGCCAGACGGAACAGAGAAAGAAAGTCGAGCGCACGAGGTCCTTCAAGACCATCGAGCGATTTCAGAGCAGGTTTACCGGCAAGAAAGAGTCCGGCAATCGAAAGGACAGTCGTCTAAACAATACCATCGCCTGTTTCGACGTGGAAGACGACGCCGGATGTAAGAAGAAAGAAAAGAATGTCGAAGAGAGACCTGCGGTTACGAAAATCGTTATCGAGTCGGCACCGAAGTCGAGCGGGTCGTCGAGCGAGCACAGGATCAGTCAACAAGAGACAAGAACCAAACAGAATACAACCCTGACAAATTTGCTGATTCGTAGAACTCACAGCACAAAGCTGGCGAGGAGCAATAGCACCCTGGTGCGAATCGGCAGGCAGGCGGCCGTGGACAGTCCTTGCGCAATAGAAAAAACAGACGTTCGTGCGAGATTTAAAGACATGGAAAACGCCGAGGATTCCGCCACAGCGGACGACGAGGGTGTCGAAGCGTCTGTTTTCGAAGATGCTGATATTGACGGCGGGGTTCATTCAGGTGGGCAAACAAAAAAAACAAGTTTTTCCGGTTTGTTTCTCTCTTCCGTCCGAACTGTTTGACGAATGTAATCGCGCGATGAATAAAGCTATGTGTTTTACTAGCGCGATTACGTCGGGCAGCGCGTGTAAATTAGCGAACTCTGTCTCAGAAAAATGACATCAAAGTGAATCGCTGTTGCGGTGATCTGAAGATGTACGATAAATAACGATAAGAAAAAACAACGCGCGTATTTTTGCGCCGAGTTTATCTATGCGCGAATTATTTCTTATCGCGATGGATTATCTCAAATTAAATAAAACCGCAAAGAAATCATCAAGTATTACGGGGGAATTACGCGCGTATTTAACATGAATCATTCTGTACATCCCTCCCCATACGTCGCCGATAATTAACCGAGGTGTGCGCGTTCGCGAAAATGCGCGCGCATTCGATGCCAGGATGCTAAATGGCAAAAGCCATTCGCGAGATAAATCACCGAAGTACTTCAGGTGTACTTAGAGCGATCGCGCGAGGTCGTCGAGAACGATTCTCAAATAATCGACCGGACGTACCGGTTTAACCGCGCGAGTAACGAATGTTAATTATCCGCTTCCGCGCGGGATCTCTCTCTCTCGCGCGCGTTCACCGTATCTCTCTAAACGATTTTTGTTTTCGGCCCGGTATAATTACGCAAGTAATAATTACACATCGCGCGGATGTGCGTTTAAGGATCGCGTTGTGATTTATGAGGCGATCGAGAGATTTCAGTGTGTTCTATCTATAGTATGGGATTCTGAGGTTTCACTTAATAAGGTCGCAAAAGAGTAAAATACTAGGTCGCTTTACTTACTCGCTTTTGTGAAATGATTTATGGTCGGTCGAGAATATCACTTCTTTCTTTTAAAAATAGTTTACAATGGGAAAAAAATACAAAACTTATGTCGAGTTTTTTTTTTTGGAAAGTTTGTTTTTCTCCAATAGGTATTGGTCCCGTAAAGTTCGGCAACGACACACATGGCGCGGATAACCAAAACCATCGACGAACAAACACTAGGGTACGAGCGTTCGCTCAGAAAAAAAAACCTGAATTGTGCGAGTCGGCACGACAAGCTTTAAAACGTCATTAAAAAACGTTACGTAGGTACTTTCCAAACAATCTGATATTTATCGTGTGCTCGAGATAATTGATTTAATTTAGTTACGGCAAAAAATATTGCCGTTTTCATTTAAATTACTTGCAATATTAACTATAATTAAAAAAACACCAAACCGTAGTAAAAAACTAAATACACCGTGGCAAGTCTAATAAAACTAAACTGCGCTACAAACAAAATCATTTTTTTCCGTTTAGACTCGAAATTTGCAGAATATTAATCGTCCCGGTTTACCAGAGAGAACTCGCTTACGAACTGTGTACGTTGGCACACGCACAACGTGCGTGCGCGCGCGCACACACACAAAACGTTTACACTTGAAGAGGGCATCTAGGCGCAGAACGGTTGAAAGCACGAAACTTTTACGAGCGATGGTATAATAGTAATTACAAAGAGCAAAATTACAGAGTGCACTCCATGGCCAGAAGGGTGGCTGCGACTTTTAAAGGGAGAAGGAGGGGGGGGCGAGCAGCATGTACGCGCGTAATGATTATGCATGCGAGTTGAAACGGCGTTACGCGCTGCCATAGTATATCTGCTTCTCGATAGTGTATCAGTACGAACACGTTTTTTTTTGTTTGCATGTAACGATGATATTTACGCGGGAAAGAAAGAACGCGTACTCTCGAACGAAAACATTATTAGTAATCGTCGTCCGACCCGTGTGTGTTACATGTTGTCATGTTCTTGATATTACGCCAGTATTGTTATTATTTTCAAATATGGTGTTTTGTCTTCAATGACAGTTTTGTTGTTTATTATCAAATTTTCCGAAATACATTTCTCGCGAGATTGTTTCGAAAGTTCAAAACAGTTTGTGCGATCTCTCTGAAAATCATAAATCATCGTCGATGTTAAAGAGCAAAAGGAGAAGGAGAAATCTCATGGTGAAATAATTTACGATCCGCAAATCAAAAGGGACGTAAATGTAAGCGACAGAACTTTATCTAATTCGCAACCGCGAAGCGAATCGCCGGCTACGCTACTCCGATCGACGCATCATCTTCTTCCCTCCCTCGAGCTAATTGTGAAGAATGCAAAGCTGAACACACGGTTATCGGAGAGTAAGTGCACTCGGTCGCGTGCATACTAAATCTTCTCACAGAGAGAAGATTCTGGGCGTCGTCGCGCAGATGGCCGAGTCTTCGCTCGTGTTTTCTTCTTCTTCTTCTTCTTCTTCATCATCCCGCAAACGTTATCTTGATGTATTCATATATACGTACGTGTGTAATATCGGCGAAACTTAACTGGGCGAATCTAACGCTTCTGAGAATTATATTACGCCGTGGCAATGAGTAGGCGCGAGGAATGCGCGCGTGTACATACTGTCCCAGATCGGATAAACGGTTTTTATCTTACGCGCAATTTGTGACGCGAATGTTACTCGGCGTTAATTTTTTATTCGCAAGTAAAATTGTCTCAGTCTCAGTGAGAACTTGTTTGCTCGGTTGACGATTCGAAACAAACGAAAAGAGGTATTTAAAAATTATTAATTATATAATAGAAGAGTTATTTAAAAATATTTAACAGCTGACTCAGTGGTGCGCAAAATATATACTCCGTAAATAGCTCGTTGTTATCTCGGGAACGGCATATAGGTATATCACTCCGTCTCTTGTGCATTCCATTATCAAACGGTGTCATCGGAAAGAGATCGCGCATTGTGGTAAGACTGAGAAATCTGCGGGAGAGAATTCTCGCGCTTTTGATAAATTCGAGCGCTCGCTTTCGTTGCGTCGCTAACGAAGCGTCAATTGTAATTTTTTACTAGACTCTAGGTGTGTGAAGATGAAAGAGCACCTCGAGCTGCAAGCTACTTCGAGATCTTTTCTGAGAAATTCGGGAGCTTTTCGTGCGATTTAATTTGCAGATCGAGTCTTCGTCATATACGCGAACGTGTTGTGTGCGTGTGTGCGTGTTCCGCAGAGGCAGAAATTATCTCGTAGAGATATCCGGGAACTCGCAGCCGTAATGTGTAACGAGCCACGTGAAGAGAAATATCTTTCGTCGTTCATTCACACTCCGCGACGTTTCGTAAGAGCATAAATAAATAACGCGGACGTCTCGCAGCGGCCTTGCGCCGCCGTCGAGAGATAGAAAAAAATCTACGATCTACTTAGCGAGAACTCTTATCCGTTTTGCGGATACTATATCGAATTATTCCGATACGCGACGATAAAACGAAACCGAGCGAATCCGCCGTTTTCCCGAGAGCGCCGTTGCGACATAAACAGTTCGCCCGACGACGCTGTTTGCGATCGCCGCAATCGTTTGATCGCTTTTTTTTTCTCATCGTTCTCTCTCTTTCTCTCTCTCTCTCTCTGTTTCTCTATGCTAATTTTGCTAAAAGAAAATGCCTCGCAACGGAGGGAAACATAGCAAAGTGAGGAAAATTACGTTACGCTTGAGCGAAATAAGCGCGGTGTGGCGAACGCGTTGCCGTGGGTTTTATCGCGAAATTTAAAGTGATTTACAACACCGATAATTTTTCAGCTAAAAATATTCAACGGATCGCGCGTGTTTTTAATCGCGCCAAGAGCCCAAACGTGAATCTTCTTTTTTCTTTTGCGACACTTTGCAGAGTCCTACCAGAAAAAGCGTGTGTAAATAATCCCAATCGATTCTATCGATCTTGATTATTGCCGCTTTTATCTCTACGCTGATTAGACGTTTCTCGGATGTGTTTCTCGATTCGTGTCGTGCGAATCAAGAGGCGCGGTACTGCCTCGCGCCGTTCTAGCGCGACTTCGTTGCGCGAGCTTTTAAAACGTAACTAAAATAAAATCACGTGACAGGGAGAAGAGGAAGAACAACACCTGACTTTACTTTAATCACGTTTTTAAAGACACACGACTAAAGTACAGTCACGTGACTTTATTCACGTTTTATTTTTCCACTTCTCCCAGTCATGTGACTAAAGTAAAGTCACGTGACTTTAATCACGTGTTGTTTTTCCACTCTTCCCTCTCACTATTTTTTGATTTTGATTTTCATGCGTTATTTCTGATATCTATCTAATGTATATGGTTTGTAAGACGTATATATTAGCTGTCATCGCGATGACAGGCAGTGTTCGCAGTTTTGATACATTTACGCAGCATGCAGCAGCGGTGAAGGGAATGCGCACAAAGCATCGAGTAAGTGCTTGCTGATGCTTGTGCGCATATCCTCCACCGCTGCTGCTTGCTGTGTAAATGTATCAAAACTGTGAACACTGATGAACAGGTTGTGTTTACTGACAGAACACATTAAAATAAAAATAATACCTAGCGCGCGCGTGTGTTGTGCCAGTGTCGGAAACAACGGGAGATTCGCTCCGCGAAACGAAAAGTAGGGTAAACGTTCTTACATTCGTAATTTGTAAACACAACACGCGCGTAAATAAATCGAGGAGGAACGTCATCGGTGATTCTTGCTGCCGCCTTACTTTACCCGCGGTTGTTATTCGTGTCGAAAATCGAGCAGTAAATTGAACGAGCTGAGTTACGTGAAAATGAACGAAGCAGAAGGGATTTTGCGGCGGCCCCGTAAATCAGGCCGATACAGTGGTGGCGATGGGAAGATCGAATTTCGCGATTCCGACGAATTTTCTCGGGTACCGTTACGGGGCTCGCAGAAATTGCACTGCGGAACGAACCGCGTCGCGCGTCTCTTATTTCTTCAAGAGAAACCGCCAAGGACCTTCTTAATTAAACCGGAGAATCGCGCGCGTTGACTTGTAAATTTCTCTAAACGAATCATCGCACTCTCCGATTACGTCGAAATTGCGTCACGTGTACAGTTTTCATACCAACAGTCACGAACTGTATCTAGGCGAGAACGGAAATGAGAAATTCCGTTTTATCATTCCTTAGACGCGTTCAACTTCGAGATAAACTCTTTGAGATAAACGAAGAGCGTCGCAGAAACATCTCGCTTTGTCATTTTAATTATCGCCGAACGTTGTTTCTCTCAATAATCGTATACATTATGCAAAACATGAACTTTTCCCATGCCTTGACATCGGCGATAAATCGCGCATTTGATCGTCGCGACGCTATAGTGATATTAAAGTGCACATGTTATTTTCGGCGGAGATTGACGAGATTAATAAGCCGGACACAGGAATGTGGCCCCCGAGATTTTGGTGACTAACTAGTTTGCGTGTCGGAAGGGAGGGGGACACGTGACCGCGCGCGAAGACGATCTCTTCTCGTCTCCACGTTTAACCAACACAGATCGCGTTGATCGCGGCCGTGGACCTGCATCGACATTTCGGGAACCTACTTATGCAGGGCTCGTTCGTTCAATCACCTGCCCCTCCAAGACAGGAGAAAAAGTCGCCGCCGTTTATAGTTTCTTCAACCAGACTTCCTTTGCTCGAGCGTCTCCTCGACACATCTTTTTTTTTACTCCGATTAAGCATATTTTGTCTGAATATTGCAAGACAATGCAACAATAGTCTTAAAAAAAAACTATTAATTCGAAAAATTAAGAAAATTAAACTTGAATTAATTTCTTAAAATTGCATTTTTGTAAATGATTGATTAGAATTTATTGTTTTTATTTACTGAATGTCTTTAATGAATAAAATTTGACATTTTTTGCGATATATCACGAGAATAAATAATTTGTTCGGTAAATATCTTTTTTTTATGACTGCTTGTATACAATTCGTATAAGCGATAAGCGCGCTCGACGCACCATAAGGTCGGTATCGCGCGATATTGCTCCGCACGTACCATATTGCTGCCACACACAGCGTTTTCACAGGAAAAAAAAGTGATATCTCTCCGTTCGACGTCAGCTTCATCCGTCGAGCTTTTTAGGATTTCATTACGTGTGTCACACACTATGACGCGCGTACAATTTTTCACGTTTATTCTGACGCACCCTAAATTCTCGGAGAAAGAAAGAAACTCCAGATCCCGTCGATCGATCGATCATTAAATGAGTTTTTAAGAGATCTGGCGATACTGTTTTTTTTCTTTTTTTTTTTTTATTCTACTTCTCCGTCGCTCGCCTCGTCCCCGTGAAAAATTACCGATGACGCGTGGATTGGCATTTTCATAAAAAACCATCTCGCTCTGATTTTTCTCCGTTTTTGCGCGAATAAGAAACCAACCCCTCCGCGATCGTTCGCTCGGAAGAAATCGCTCGGGATTATAAACGCGAGTAACACGCGGCGAGTGTCAGGCGGATTTTTCCCGTTGCAAAAATTACAGTGAAATACCATCAATTCGATGACGCGCGTTACCAATTACATCAACGAGTTTTCTCGGATCGGTAAAAAAAAAGTGTCTCAATCCGTGTTTGCGATCAGTGTTTTCAGTGACTTTTCTCGCTGGGATCAGAATATTTTCAAAAGACTTTAAACATCGTATTTTTTTAAAGATGCTTTGACACTTACGTTAAATATGTTTTCGACTGAAACAAACCATCGAATTTCGACCTGCAATCCCGTCTTTCAACCTTTGAAATTGATATTCCGCGTTACGCGGGGTTTAACGAGCTCGATTAACGAGCGACGGGAGGTAATGTGTATCAATAATGCGCGAGATAACGACACGTTCCATTACGCGGTCTCGTGAATCGCCGCCACCGCACTGACCTAATCGCCAGATCTATAACGACGTTTCTCGTCGACGGCGAGGTTTGCGCGCTCGCGCGCACGACTGAATCAGATTTCAAGGCGCGCGTTTGCTCAATGTAGGTCTCGTTGTGAAACAATTTCGACACTAAGTTACTTAATTGTGCCGCCACGATCCGCGACTTCGCATTGTAGCGCGATTGTTATTAAATTCCTCATCATTGATTACGAGCAAGAGAGAGAGAGAGAGAGAGAGAGAGGGATAAAGTCAGACTTGAATTAAAAAAAAAAAAAAAAAAAAAAAAACAGCTTTTGTGCGCGCGCATCTCCGCTTTAACAGTCGTTTAATGGATTCGATCGATCAGCGCGTTATTCGCTTAAGAGAGTAAAACTGGTATTTCAAGAAATCAACGTTGGCTTCTCTCTCCTCGAGCGTAAGCGCGCGCGAGGGGGTCGGACGGATCGAATTCACGAGCGGGGAAATCGCGTCTTCCGCGAACGTGAGAATACGCCGGAAATCTATTCCCATCGGATTTCCCGGTAAGGCGAAAGATATCCTTCGATTCTGCTTGGAGAGACGATGTAAGAATTCCGTAATAGTTCTCTTCTTTTCTCACGAGCGCGATTTCGCGCTCGACTCGTTTCGATTCCATTTATGACGCTGATACGCATCTAGAAGGAACGCTCTTGAATTCATTAAACAATTCGTAAACGCGTCTTTGAACTTCGACGACGATGCGACCACTTTTGTCGCAATATGTCTCGTAATTTTTGTTCCGCTTGAACGGACCGTAAAGAAAAATGATAAAATCGGTCGCGCAATGTTTGGAAAAGAAAATTTCCACCACATCGATGTTTACCGTATTTACAACGCACTCCGAGGGTTTTTATTGTTGTTTTATATCCACACATAGATTTATGCGCATATCTTTAAATTGCTTATTGACAGAGTTCTTTTTAGAGGGAGCAAAAACAAACACGGGAATCTCTTTGTATTATTCATAAACGATCCGCGTTGTGTGTTAGAGTTCTGTTAGTCCCAAGGCGAGCTAACAGTCTTCGAGAGACAGACCGCAATTACTCGAAGTGAGCGGATTTCTTTCCTTTCGCCGGAGGCGGCGGCGGCGGCGGCGGCGGCGGCGGAGTAGGTGCGTGAGAACCGCGAACAATCTCGGAATATGCCGCCGCAGAGTGCATGTCAAAAGTCGGTAACGAAACCTGTTATTTTTTAATAGCCGATCATTTGCCAACGTTTATCGCAATTGACTATGCGGAGGAACTTTCTTTGGGAGTTCGTTCGCGCTGAGCAACGAGGCGCGCTCGGTCGCGTCGCGAAAATTAATGAGCAGTATTATCGAGAGTTCAAGAAAAAGTTCAATTAATTGCAAATTAACTGCAAACAGCACGGAAACGCGGCAGCGATATTTGTTTCCCGATCAGTTGCGCTTTCACAGTTTTGTGTTTATACTCCCATTCCCATCGAATCTACTTCTGCCGCCTATTCTAATTTCAAGGCACGTGCGTGTCACACTCAAATTGTCCGATTGTTCGTCGGACAAACACGTGTTTACCCTCGACAGCGTGCACGCGACTTTCCGTGTCTCTTCTGCCGGTCTATTGAACTCTAACCCGTCCTGTGTGTGTATGTTGACGCGCCGCTGCACAGATCAGCAGCGTGTCAGCTGTGCGCGCATCTTGTTCATCGATCGCGAGCCACTAAAGACCAAAGTCGGCTCTCGGTTAATGTTTGTGTAACGAGATATATTCCGGGCGGAGATCCCGGGGATTGGATTTGTGTGTTTAGGATGGACGCGTTCCGCGGAGTTGGAGACGATCCAACGGAACGCGGTCGATCTGACGTGTGCAAATGCCACTGTTTTCTTTTTTCTTCTCGCGAAGGAATCGTGACGTGAGATCGAACGAGTCGCATTGACACCGTACAACAATTATGCTAATTCGAGCTCGGCCCATCGAGCGCGATTTTTGATATTTTCACATTACCGACATAGACATTATTTTTTATTGTGTTTGCCGAAGGTTTGGTTTTTGGAGTCGTCGATGTGGATTTTATGTGTTTCTGCGTGTCAACGAACTTTCGGGCATTGTTTGTACAAGAAAAAAAAAACGGACTCGCCAGCGATTGCATATCGCGACACATTTTTCCATCTAGTTTCTTGATGATCCACTTTTGCGTTTCGCGAGGCAACTGACTTTATCAAGTTCACAGCGGCTCCGGCGGACGTGACGCAACGGTCAGATTGCAGACGAGTTTATTCTGTTTATTGTTTTCATTGCTCCGTAAAAAAGAATAACAAAAATTAAGAAGCAGATTTTTATTCAAACCCGTTGGGAAAAAGAGATAAATCCGCTCGGTAAATAATTTCCCGAGCGATTGGTTTTGTGATTTTTCGAATCACTGCGGTTTTTTTTTTTTTTTTTTTTTTTGGTCGAAAACGTTGAAAACTCGTCGCGTCGTTCGATTACGGTAATTGACGCAATTGGCGCGCGATGAGGCTTCCTCGTGTTTGAATGGAACCGCCGGAAGTGACATCAGGTGGGCGTGTGACGAGCGTATATCGGGTCGCGACGAGCAATTCTGTTGAAAAAAAAAAAAAAAAAAAAAGAGTGACCGATACACGTGTCCCACAATGCAGATGCCATTAAGTAACGGTCGGCACAAATGCATTGTCGAGGACACGATCAATTGAGACGGCAATTTGCCGCGAGGTTGACGCGGCGGAATTGAGCGCGCGTTGAAAAATTGAGCGCGGAGGCGAGATCGGTTGTAATTTACATATATCGCGGTAATTGAAAAGGAAGCGCGGTTCGCTGCGGTTAAAAATTCGCAAACGCGAAAATAAACGCGACTGCGGGATTACGCGCGAGTCATGTAACGTACGTAAATGTAACTGCATTGTGAAACGAACGGACACGGTTGTCGATCCTCGAAAGACTGGGTCGCTTCTCTCATTCTTCGTATTACTGTGAACAATCAAACAGCCGTTTTGTTTAAACAAATATATAATATTTTTTTAATACGTTTGTTAATTATTATTTTTTATTACTAAAACATCCATCCGGATGTCTTCAATGAGATCAGCTTCGTCGTCGACGAAGGATTAAAGCGTCGCGCAACTCCGCTCCGCCGTCGGAGCATCGAACCCGACGGCGATTAATTGCAACAGCTGATTATCGGACGCGCGCGAGCGAGCGCGATAACGTAATAACGCAATTAATCTTGCGCGATTGCGATTAAGCGGAGCGTCGTATTTTTTTTTTTTTTTTTTTTATTGCCTGGTCCGCGACCATCCCACGAGATAACGTCATAATTTTTTTCGCGTGAGTCATCATCGTGACCTCCGAATTAGTATTTGCAACGTGTCGACGAGGAACGCGCAACTTTCTCTTTCTGCCATGCATTTGAAGTATTTTCTTTTTCTTTTGTTTTTGTTTTTTTTTTTCTTTACTTTCGAGCGTTCTTCGAACGAGACAAGTAGGTTATAGCATTATAGCGGTTGTTGCATCTCGGCGCGCGATTGAACGCCTTTCTATTTCTTTTTAAGAAGATTCCGTTTTTGCGCGCGAACAGAAAGTTGCTTTCGTATTCTATCCATCTCTTTACGTGTTACTAATCTAGATTCATTAATGAACAACGCGGGACTTAGCTGAAACGTTATCTCGTTTGTCGATTAATTTCTTGAGTAATTAAATTATGGGTTTTCTCGCGCGCGCCGTCTTCTTCTCTTTTGCAAAAGTCAAGAAAAAAGCAGAGCGTAGAAGATGAATGTCAATAACTCTTCGTGCGATTCGCGAGTGCTCATTTCCGTTTGGTAATTAGAACCCGCAATTTTCGCAACGGTACGAACGCGCGCGCGCTCGTCATTATCGATAGGTAATTAAGTTTGCGGTTTGAATTTGTTACCACGCTGTTCGCGGTTTGCGCACTTGGGAATAATCGTCGTGTCTCGCATCGTTCCGTTCGCGAAAATAACAAACCGCAGAAGCCGCTTGTAAACGTCAATTTTCTGTATCCCGGCGAAACTCCGACGAGTTTCCCGTTTTCCAAAGCAAACGCGACGGAATTGACGTCTTTCGCGCGATTATTACGCAGGTTGATTATATTTATCGGTTTTTTACTTGATTGGATATCGCTTTCAAAAAATTCTCCGTAATTTTCGAATTTCTCACGCGACGTAAGAAAAAACGACGATTCGCGAACGTCATTGTCACGCGCACCGCGTCGGATCTTAGCATCAATTTGCATCATTTGCTCCATTGTCGGAACGGGAAAAAGAGTCGCGCGACCTAATAGCCGCTTTAATCGTCACCTCACAGAGCGATAAATCGGATCTGATTCCGCGAACAATGAGAGACGCACAAAGAGCGTTCTTAATCCGCAAAATGTACGTCCCTTTGGTTGCGGCTGGGTTCGCGCGCCACCGATCCCTTTAAAAGCTCTAGTTTGCGACGCGGATGTCATAGGTTGTCCCTCGAAAGATCCTGTGGCTGCTGTTTGAGGTGACTTTTTTTCAAGCTTTTGTTGCGGCCCGTTTGCGCTATCGCGGCGCGCGCATCGCGTCCTATCAAGCTTTGGCTTTCTCACCCTTTCTCGCTCTCGCATCTGCATAATTCACGGGGATCGATTCCCCGACGAGCCTCTCTGATAGTTTATTCAGAAAGACGACGACGTGACACCGTTGAATTTCAAAGACATCAGCTGGTTCGCGTCGCGCTCCCGCGTTCACTTTGACGAGAACTGAATCCCGCGGTTTCATTTTGTGAATCTCGAAAAATGTATTTACTTAAAGAAAAATAAACTTAAAAAGGAACCAAAAGATTCACGTGTGCGAAGTTGAAGGTGAAAAGATTCACATTGGAACGTTTGGATCTGTTTATTTTTTTATCCTCAACCAAAAAACTTAGGGTACACGTCAATAAAATTCATGCCAGCCGTCGAGGAACCTCGACTACGGTGGAAACAATGAGAGTGAAAATATTTTAGAACTGTTCAGAGTCAAATTATATGTACGTTGTTGGGGTTAAGAACGGCGTGCGTTTGTTTTTGTGATCTGTTTGTCGACGGTTGTTCGTCGGCGTTTATTAGTTCGGCAGTTTTAACCATTCCTAACGTTTTTTCATTCTCACTGTTTTTTCTACTGTGTCTTCTCGACGAGAAAGATCTAAGTTCCTATCTAAGTTTCACATGTAAAAATTTACACGTAAAGTGTAATATAAATAAATAAATATATATATATATATTTATTTATTAAAATAAATTATTA